>NW_028227259.1:112737716-113020216 GCF_978045245.1 Mus caroli
CCTGTGTTCATTTCCTCATTTGAAATCATGCTGCTGCTGCTGCTGCTGCTGCTGCTGCTGCTGCTGCTGCCGCCGCTGCCTACCACACTATCTCCTTGTATTCCTAGACTTTCCAAGCCAGGGCTGCACAGTCCAGGTGGAGCCTTTTTTGCTTAGCAGACATAAATAGACACAACCATCCTGTAGGGTGAATGCAGTGGCTGGACAATCACTGCAGATTTTCAAATACACCCTCACAGAGAGGCTTAGGGTTGCTCACTGAAGTTTCATCTGAGGCAGGAAATCACAAGCAAGCAGAGAACAATCACTGTTGCAATGGAAAGAAGGACTCCTGCCAAAATCATATAAGAGCAAAGGTGGCAGGGTCTCTCTTCCCTTGAAATAACTCAAATGCTGGACAGAGGACAGCAAGCATGGTTTTCAAATGCTAGTCATGAAACAAGGCAAGACATTGACCAAGGATCAAATAAAGCCTCCAATACCTCATGTAACAAACAGCCTATGAGCTGCCAGCAATGGTTCCTGAGGAGCCCAGGCAGAGTCAAAAGACTTTCCTGGGTTTAAGAAACATGGTTGCACTCAGGGGACAAAACTAAATGTATACAGGTTTGATTTTGTCAATTATGCTTCAATATAACTGTAAAGACTGTGACAAAAGCACACTGTAAAATATTAACCATCAATCAGAAGTAACAAAGCTATATTTAATAAATATCTCTAAGTGAATAAAGAAGCAATATTGTTCACCCAGATATATGTTCTTATCCATATACAGGTGAATGAATTGATAATGATGGATAGATAGATGGATGGAGGAGTGAGTAAATGATTGCATAGATAGATGGTAGATTGATTGATAGCTGATTGGTAGATAGTTGATAGATGGATAGATGGATGGATAGATAGATAGATAGATAGATAGATAGATAAAATTAGATATGACAGGGGCCCTAGGCCAAACATGATATTATCACAAGAACTAGAATAGAAATTGGAAGTTAATAGTTTGTCTTGTGCAGAGGTTGCAACTTCAAATGAGTTTGGCTTATTGCAAACATTATTCTGTCTCCTTTTGGTTTTCTTTACCTTTTGTAATTATAGGACGGTTGTGGTATGCCATCTTTCATTCTGGAGTCACATGTGGTAAAATCCTTTTGCAGATGTGATATCTCTGTAGAGGAATAAGGGTAAGGTAGCCCCATGCCCTGGCAATTTAGAAGATGCTTTTTGGCTTCCCCTAAATTCTTGTAACAATGGCACAGGTCAGTAGCTTAAGGACAATTGAAGGGTAGAACTAGCTCCTCATTGAAATGCCAGCACTGCTTCAAACACACCTGAAGCACAGGTCACTGAGACCATCATAGCTTTTGGTGGCAGCACAGGCTAAGGACATCAATATGGCCTTTCGGGCCATGGACACCAACATAGTCCAGAAAACAGACACCAACATGGCCTCAAGCAGCAGCACAAATGGACTGCGGTCATCAATATGGCCCCAGGTGGTTGCACAGGTCACCCACATCAACATGGTCCCATATGACAGCACAGCCCACAGACAACAAAACAGCTTCAGGTGTCAGCACAGACCAGGGACATCTACCCCGGCCTTAAGTGGTAACACAGGCCATGGGCATTAACATGGCCCCAGCCACATCAGGACCACCATGAACCGAGACAGGACCCTTGAAGGTAGCATGGACCACAGATACTAATGTGGCCTTAGGCAGTGAAACAGACCACAGACAACTGCATGGGCTCTGTAGCAGCATGGGCCTCGGATGTCCACACAATCCCTGGCTACAGCATAGATCATGGGCATCCATATGTCCTTTGGGCTTCATCATGGCCTGGGGCTGCTGTACCTGGAGGAGGAAATTCTAGCTACTTTCCTTTAATGCTTCACAAAGACCCTGTAACAGCATATACTGTGGAGTTCTAACATAACCCACCAGTTGTGGGCAGAGGATAGGCTTTGCCCTCAAAGCCAGGTAGGCTCCCAGCCTTCAGCCTTTGAGACAAGTCTCTGTCCCTCAGGTCAACAGAAGCCCCAGGCACACTGGCCACAGCTCTTTGGAAACAGGCTGTGTGTAGCTGAACCTGCACTGACCTGGAGCCACATTCTGCTTTCCTGCTGAACAACCTGTAGGCATCAATCCACTTCCAGATCCTCACAGTAACAACCTGGCTCTAAGCAATGTTTTCTCAACAAGAGGCAGATGCTAGACTCATGTTCATCCTGAGAGAGGAAATGAGCTGACAGCTTTGGGGTGGGCTCAGAGCCAAGGTTTAGCCACCAATGCACAGGTGACCCATATGGATCCTGCTCAGAGCATTAGAGAGTTGCCTAGTACTGACCAGATTTCCTGCTGATGGAAAGATGGTGGTAGCAGGATTACAAAAACATCATATTTCATGCATCTGCAGTCCACATGCCAACTACCTGAGGCTGAGCCCACTGAGTATGTCTTAGCTAGGGCTTTACTCCTGTGAACAGACACAATGACCAAGGCAACTCTTAAATAACATTTAATTGGGGCTGGCTTACAGGTTCAGAGGTTCAGTCCATTATCATCAAAGCAGGAGCATGGTAGTGTCCCAGGCAGGCATAGTTCAAGAGGAGCTGAGTTCTACATCTTCATCTGAAGGCTGTTAGGAGAAGACTGGCTCCCACATGATTAGGAGGAGGGTCTCTTAAAGCTCATGCCCACAGTGACACACTTCCTCCAACAAGGTCACACCTACTCCAACAAGGTCACATCTCCTAATAGTGCCACTCCTTGAGCCAAGCATTTTTAAACCACCACAGAGTGGCTCATCTTGAGGGATTGGATACCACCCAGGGACACAACCTCAGGAAGATATGGCTACTTCTAAACAAAGCAAGGTGTCACCCACCTGGCCACGAGGAGGAGGTAAGTATTTAGACTTATGTGTCACAGGGTCAGTGTACCATTTAATTTCAATTCTCAGCTTGTCATAACCTGAACTCATCTGAGAAGAGAATCTCAATTGAGGGATTGTCTAGATTGGCCCGTGAGCATGTCTGTGGAGGGTTGTCTTGATTTTACTTGATATATAATACCCAGTCCACTGTGGACAGCACCATCCTCTAGGCTGGGCCCTGAACTATATAAGACTTAAGAAAGCTAGCAAGCAGGCTGTGTGTATTTATTCTCTCTATCTTGACTGTGGATATGATGTAACTAGCTTCTCCAGTTCTTGTCTTGATTTCTCCCAAATGATGGACTGCAACTTGGAATTGTAAGCTAAAATAAGCCATTTCTCTCCTAAGTTTCTTTTTGTCAATATATTTCATCACAACAACCGAAATAAAACTAGGACAGTCAGCAAGACACTTCTTCCCACTCAGGAACTTGGTAGGAGCTGATCACAGCTATTTGCAAAGGACTCTCTGTCTCACAGCAGTGCAACTGGAAAAGCTGAAGGACCCACCAAAACCACTACAGCTTCCATCAAGAGCAGCTCTGACCATCAGCAAGTCAGCCCTGGTTTCAGCTAATTGACTCAGTCAGTCATCAGCACCTTCCCGCATTTCTCCTGTCTCCACTTCTGTCCACTGTAGCTCTTGCCTAGCCATCCTATTGGTCACTCAAGGATTTTATTGAGTCTAAAGCCCTTTCTTTGTGGATCATTGTTCATTGTCTAAGTTTCTCTTCTATTGCTGTGAAGAGGCAACATGACCAACATATAAAATTTATAAAGGCAATTTATAAAAGAAAGCATTCAATTTGAGGGCTTATGGTTCCAGAAGATTAGAAGCCATGATCATCATGGTGGAAAGCATGGCAGTAGGCAGGCAGGCATGCCGCTGCAGCAGTAGCTGAGAAATACACACTTTATCCACAAGCACAGGCAGAGAGAGCTAACTGGTAAAAGGGTGAGCTTTTGAAATATCAAAACAGCCAACACACCTTCTCCAACAAGTCCATGCCTCCTTATCCTTCCCAAACAGTTCCACCAGCTGGTGACCAAGCATTCAAAGATATGAGCTTATAAGGGGCATTCTCATTCAAACCACCACAGCCATTGACACAGCAGGCTACTCAGATGCGCTCTCTCAAGTCAGTGTCTCAAGAGGCATCCAGTTCCTGGACACATCATAGCTCTCACTCATCTCTCATCAAATGCCACTGTCACACACAGGCACACAAATGGGAATGTTGTGCCTCAAGACTCCTCTGCTCCGTTCTGTGCTGTCTCCCTGATGGACCTACTAGACCAAAGACATTAAACATGCACACCCTATAGTAATAATTTCCTACCTTCTTTCTTTTGTTTCTTTAACTCTGATCTTCCCAGATCAATACTTTCTCGAACTTGACGTTAACCACGGGGATTCTGACACTACTCTCTCTCTCTCTCTCTTTTTTTCCTTTTCTGTTTTTGCTTGTTTGTTTGTTTGAGATTCCAGCACTAATCTTAAAGTCTGCCAGTTCTCCTAACTTAACAGAATATAAATCTTGTCAAAATAAAGGAGGTAAATACTCTCTCTCTTTTTTTTTTCCATTTGTTTTTGTTTTGTTTTGTTTTGTTTTTTGTTTTTTGTTTTCTCGAGACAGGATTTCTCTGTGTAGCCCTGGCTGTCCTGGAACTCACTCTGTAGACCAGGCTGGCCTTGAACTCAGAAATCCGCCTGCCTCTGCCTCCTGAGTGCTGGGATTAAAGGCGTGTGCCACCTCGCCTGGAAGGGAAATACTCTCTTAAATTGGCAGAAAAGGAATAAAATTTTGTGTCGAAGAACAGTCCCTACAGCTCTTCAAGGGCATGTCTGTAAACCTAAGTTTATATAGAAGTATTCACAGAAGCTACAGTGTGGAGGCAGCCCAAATATCTGTTGAAGGATAAGAGGAGCAGCAAAGTGTGGCCCATCCATATCATGAACTATTACTCAGCCTTAAAATAGAACGAGATTCTGACACTACACAGCATGCTTGTGAGGATGTAATGCAGCACGAACTAAGCTAGACACAAAAGGACAAGTATTTTTGTGGTGCTACTGAAATGAAGGACCTATAGTTATGAAAATCACAGAGACAACAGTAAGGGTTTGTCTGTGATACGATGGGATAATTAGTGTTTAGTGGGAACTGAGTTTCAATCTAGAAGGTGAGGCATTGCTGCAGATAGATGGTAGTGGTAGTCCACAATACTCTTAACCGTGCCCCACAAGGAGACTCCACTTCAGATGGACAGATTGCACTTTGTGCTCATTTGTGAGTTCACACTACAAAGGAGCTCTAGACAGCAGTCTGCATCACAGCTGCTAGAGCTGTGTTCTCTCAAATGCCAAGCTCATTAACAATCTTTGACATTTGAAATGGACTTATTTTTGGATTCAAGTTTAAATGACCATGTATCTTCTTTAAAAACCAAAAAGCAAAACAGTAACGAAATAAAACCTCACCTTATGTATCGTGATGGTTGTAATTGCAAATCCTCTTAACTGCAGAATTGAAACAACTCCCTCTGTTGCTCAGTTCCATGTTCCTTCCGGATGCTGGTGCTACAAAGCCTCATCCCAACACACATGGGATCAGGAATTGTGTGTGGCGGGCTGGAGAGATAGCTCAGCGGTTAAGAGCCCTGACTGCTCTTCCAGAGGTCCTGAGTTCAATTTGCAGCTCACAACCATCTGCAATGGGATCGGACACCCTCTTCTGGTGTGTCTGAAGACAGCTATAGTGTGCTCAGACATAAAATTAATTAATTAATCCTTTAAAAAATTGTGTGTGAGCTTGAAACCTCCTACCTCTCCCCATGCCTTGACTCTACCCTTCCAAACTGTGCTTATTAACATACATCATCATCTGCACAGATCACAGCATTGAGGTCTCTTGGTTCCTGGAGCATCTGTTTCTTGTTTTGTGCCTATCCAAATTGAGGCCTTCATTTTGACCTGCCTGTTTCTTCTGCTTGTTGAAGTCATAAATAGCCTATCCATGCCATGGGGAAGCTTTCAAGTGTCCTTCCAGGGCCTCTTGTGTTCCCAGGGTATCTCTGCTGAGCTCAGAGTCCTTTCTGTACTTTCAAGGTCTCCACTACAGAAAGCTCTGCTCCATTTCCCAGGATGAGACCCCTGTGGCATGTGCGAGGAACACTAGTGGCTGCATAGGTCTCAGCCATGTTCTCCAGTCCATAAGGAGAATCCATAATCCCCTGAGGTATTTACAAAGATTCCCCCAAAAGCTCAATCCACCAGAAAAGGAAGTAAGAGACATACTAGTATTTGGGAACTTTCTTCAGGATCTGTGTGAAGAGGTGGGGCATAGCCTAGCATATCAGATGCCATCCCTACTCCACTGAGTACTAGTCAGCGCTGTACTTGATACCAAGACTGAGACCAAACAGATTGCTCTACAAAACATTGGGTCAAAACCCAGGAAGCGACAAAGTCAGATAAACTCACAGATGGCCCATTGCTATACAGGGTCAGCACCATGTCTGTTATGTACATGAGGGTCAGCCCTGCCACTTACTTTCAGCCCTACCTTACCAGCCTCAGCATACAGACTTCCTCCCTAGGCAATTAAGAAGCCATAGGAGAGCCACCTATCCTTATGAGTGATGCTTTGTGCTCTCCTGATACCTCTAGGACTTCTGCTATTCAGAATAGAATGAATTCTCATGAGTCACCCACCAGGCATCTCCACTCTACCTTAGCTATTGGCTTAGTCAGCAGTTCTGAACACGTCTGTGGAATTCTATAATACACATATGTCGACCCATTAGATAAATGGGCCACATCAGACCAGGGCCAGTTTGTGAATGTTAAGTAGGAAATCCCTGCACCTTGGCCCAGAGCTTTAGATAAAACAAAATAAACAAATGAACTGGGGGAACATTGAAAAGCTCTCTAAGGGGGGAAATGTATGAATATATGTGTATTTCCATATGCTGACGTGGACTCACACTGCCAGATGCCAAGGACCCCAGAATGGCTCCTAAGCCTCCCTTGGTACGTGGGTGGACAAAAGACCCAAGACTAGCAGTAAACATGCATTATGCTTCTTGCCTTGTGTGATGCCTCCTCACTAGCAAGCACATTCTGGCCAGGCTCAGGAGGGAGATTCATCAGAGGGACCTTCCTAGTGCCACCACCCTGTTCTGAGCCCTGCAGCCATGTCTGGATAGCAACATCCAGGGCTGGCCTTCTGTGTCGCCAGTAGAAGTATGAAGTTGATCACAGGTGGCCTCTTCGCAAGAGGCAGGACTATGGGTGGGCACTGCACTTGGACAGCTAAAGAACAGTTTTCAGCTTCAGGACACTGTTCCCCACACAGCAAGCACAGGACCTGCTTTCTCCATGTGATCCAACATTATCTTCTGCCCAAACCTGTTTGTTAGGGAAATACTTCCTACAGATCCACTCCAGATCTCTGAAAGTGACCTGTGTTCCTTGGGTACTGGTTGGTGCCTATGGTCTTTCTTACCCTGCCCCCGGGATCTCATCCTGAGATGCATCTATCTGTTCCTCTGCTCTCAGACATGATTGGATTCTGGTTGTGAGCTCTAAATTCTCCCCACTTCTATCTCTTGCCATTTTTTTTCTGACTGGTTAATTTTAATTCCAGAACATACTGCTCTTTGTCTAATTGTATCCTTTCCACAATTCGGTACAAGAAGCCAGATTCTCTTCCCGTAACAGCTGGTGATGACACATTCCTGTTCTAAATGACTCCCAGGATGTGTGACTCATTTTAAAATTCCACATTATGATGAGGCAAAATTAATAGGAGACTGGTAAAGGGAGCAGTCCCACTTCTCCTTAAGCATCCCCCAGTTGCATCTGTAGAGAAGTCATCTGGTAAGTCCAATGGCCCCTTGAGCATGCCTGCATCTTACAGGTGCAGCTCACAGCTGTACCTCATGGGATGCACCTGACAAGTATGCATCACAGAGATGTCTTTCAGGTATGTCTCACAGATGTGCTCCACCGGTATGCATTTATGACTTTGCTGAGTCCATCCCAATCGGAGACCCCAAGGCATCAATAGTAGATGTTTAAGAAAGTGAGGCAGGGATGGACAATCGGTACAGTGCCTTGAGACATTTATGCAGAGCTCCTATCAACATGGGTCTAGGGTGCCTCGGGGGATTATTGAGTTCCTGACACCCCAGAACCAGCATGCTACAGGCTCCATGGCAGCACCACAGGTGGATGTCAGATGAGTTAAGGTTAGAATAAGTGAACTCCAAGATAAATTTATCCTGTGACCACTTATCCTTCCCCATGCCTATGGCTTCCTCCACGGTTCCCACAACTGTATAGTTTTCCTGGTTCTCAAATGGTGGAACAAGGTGAACAAGGTATTTCCCCTCATCCAACAGAGATAACACGCCAAGCCTGTTCCAAGCCATTCCAGGACTGAATGTCAAGCAGATGGCCTGCCTCCCTAAGCCTAAACCCCAGCACTGCAGTGTCTGCCCACACACCCGTCCCTGTCCCAAAGTCCTTCCCCCAATCCCCTAGTCAGGATTCACTATTTTTAGGAAAAGACAGTGACCTCCATGCAGATTCCTAAAAGGAAGCTGTATGTGACTCAGTAAAGAATTTGTGGGTACAGGGCCCTGTTACACTCAGCTAGGCCCATGCATACACACAGCTGTGCGGTTAGTCAACCTATCCTTCCTGGAAATGTGCATAAAGCTGAGAAGTCACTAAACATGTACAGCAGACATACACCTTGCCAGCTGATGCAGAAAAGCCAAAATTACACCCAAACACTAGACCCTGATGGAAAGTATACACAGAAGAGGCAAATGAGGAAGCTCTCAGGTAGTCCTAGAGGTCCATGACTCAATTTCTGGTCTCACCTGGAGAGAAGCCCAGAAATCCTTCCAATTAATGTATCCACTCTCCTCTCTGAGGTCAGGCTGGGTGCCCTGGACCAGCTCACACAATGGACAGGCTTGTTTATCCTCAGGTTTCCCTCTGTCCATCAGCACTGATGTGATCTCACGCTTAGGCAAGCACACCTGTGTGATGCACTCACAGACTCTGCACCCACAGATGCTGTGATCTCCTTAGTGCTTAGTGCACAGGGCTGGCTACAGCAGAATATCCAGACACAAGAAATTAATCTGAACCATACTTCTTCCTACCGTCACATCATGACTGCCATAGAAACCAACACCAGGACACCTACTGTCATCTAGATGCCCAAGTCCTCATCGATCAAGTTTGCCTGTCTGTAAAACAGTGCTCACAGTGCACCTGGGGATGGATACAGGACAAGAATCTAGCAACACAAATAAATGTGCTCAGAGCAAGTTTCTAAATTCGAGAAAGTAAAACACTTCCACACATTTGATTCACACAACACTCTGTGTAATTCCACTGTGTCATATGAACTTTATAAACCCTGTGGAAGGGTCTAATCCATGAGAGAGAGAGACAGAGACAGAGACATAGACAGAAAGAGAGACACAGAGACAGAAAGAGGGACATATACAGAGAGACATACACACAGAGAGACAGAGACAGAGAATCAGAGAGATTCTAGAAAGAACATGTGGGCCCAGGGGCCTGTTAGCTGGTGACATCAAAAAGGAAAGTCCTGAGTCTATAGCAGGCAGCTGCTCAGCCTGAGCCCCTCCTGCCATTGATAGCCACATGGCTGCAGAGGGCTGTTTACTCCAGACCTGTGCTCTCCATAACAAGTAAAGATGGAGAAGAAAGTGAGAAGCAACTTCTATCCAAATATCCTAGGGACAGTCTGCCTAAAATCTTCATACTTGTTTTTCTTCCAGGCAGGGACATCTCCACACCCCCCCTGCCTCAGAAGTCAACTGCAGCACTGGAAGACCAATGGCCACCACCTTCCCAGGGTACCTGAGCCAAGGAAGACCAGGGACTTTTTATTGGACCAACCCAAATCTGTCGGCAGCTCCCCAAGCAAAGAGGGTCATAATGTGTGCTTGTGGAGTTACCTAGTCTCAGGGCCTGTTTCATCAGAAATGACTTTCCTTCTCTTAACTGCCCATAACTCCTGTAACAAGCAGGAAGCCCACCTAGCTTTACCCCAAACCCCAATTCCAAATATCCATTTTTTTTTCAGGCGAGCTGGGACTTCCGGGTCTCTGAGCAGAGAGAGGCTGGGCCACTCAGGTGGTATGAGTCAGCTGCCTCCCCTGGGCTCCCTAATCATCACTAAGAAAGACTTTGCTGACAACAGAGTTTGCAGAATCCATGTGTACCTGGGGGTGGAGAAAGCGCCGGGCACAGCAGCAGGAACACCATGAGCCTCAGTGAGGAACAGGTACGCAGCTTCCTGGATGGGAACCCCACGTTTGCCCATCAATACTTTGGGAAGAAGCTGAACCCTGAAAATGTGGCAGGGGCCTGTGAAGATGGTTGGCTGGCAGACTGTGGCAGCCTGCGAGAGCTGTGCCAGGTGGAAGAGAGTGCAGCACTTTTTGAACTGGTGCAGGACATGCAGGAGAGTGTCAATATGGAACGTGTGGTCTTCAAGATCCTGCGGCGCCTCTGCACTATCCTGCATGCTGACCGCTGCAGCCTCTTTATGTACCGCCAGCGCAATGGCATAGCTGAACTTGCTACGCGGCTCTTCAGCGTGCAGCCTGACAGCCTCCTGGAGGATTGCCTGGTGCCCCCTGACTCTGAGATCGTCTTCCCACTGGACATTGGGATTGTGGGCCATGTGGCTCAGACCAAGAAGATGATAAACGTGCAGGATGTGGCAGAGGTAGGTGTTTCTCCAGCTACGGTGCAGAGGTGTGTTCTGCCTCAGCATCCAGAGATTTCGCAAGGACTTCAGGTCCAGGGCCAAGGTCCTTGCAGCTCACCCTTGCCTGTCCTATCTCCTCACCGTGCTTAGCCTCCTGTCTTTCCCTTCCAGGACTAGTTTTTCCAGTTTAAAGGGGGGGGGGCTTCAAGAGTGCTTTAAAGTGTCCCTCCTGTTCTCCCGCAAACTGCCTAATTGCCACAGAAACACTATTTAAGAGACGTTCTTGTGGAGGCTTTTCAGACCCAGCCTCTGGCCTTGCTAAGGTCAGGTCTTCTTTATGCATGCTAAGCACTGTGAGGACCCAGGGCAGCTTCAGTGATCGACAGGTGTGAAGAGTCTTCCATGGATAACTATGGTTGTCTGCAGAGAGGTCTGAAGTGATCAGGCCAGGGCTGGTATTGAAGCCAGATGCCCCAAATCCCCAGCCACGGCAGAAGCAGCTTTACCCACAAAGGAAACCATGCTGGTCCTGGGGACAGAGGATCTGGGATCTAGGAGAGGATGGGAATGGAGTTACAAGAGATTCAGGGTCCAGGATGGGAATGGATTTATTGACACAGACTTCATGGAAGCTGCTGGTTTGTGGCAGGTATAACCAGGAAAGAGCTCCTATGGGTGGGAAGCACTGTGGGACACAGTGAGTGAGGTACCCCTAGATATGGGTGCAACAACAGTCGGGGAAGCTCAGAAAAGGGTCAAAAATGTATTCCATGGATTAGGGAGCTCTACAGAGGGTTGGAGGACAGTCTTCCTTCCCTTGCCTGTTCTGTTTCTCTTCCCCTTTCTTCCCCAAGCTACCCAGGTGGCCTCAGCACCTGCTACATAGGTCAACCGCATGCAGTAGGGGAATCCCAGAATGGGAGAAGGTCCCCTCCTGGACAGATTGCCCAGAGGCAGTGTGCTACCTTCACTCCTGGCCAAGTGGGAAGGTTGGGCAGGAGGGTGCTGCAATCCTCTTATACTTATCTGTTATAAACAGGCACCTACCCAGCGACCTGAATAGAATAATCTGCAGGATTATCTTGGCCTTCACTTTGCTTCCTTTTTAAGAAATGGGTCATCCATGAGCCAAATGGAGCATAAATTACCAACAAAGCAAGAAATTTGGTATATAGGGGAGGCTGTGACAGAGCATTAATTCTGGGATGCATGGTCTACCCACCCTTCCTCATTTTTCTCACACTTTCTCCTGCCTTCTTTCATTCATTCCCACCTTACCCTTTTCTTCCCCCTCCCACCCACCTTCAGGGAATCCTCAAAGCAGTGCCTACACGTAGCCCTGAGCCTGGGGCAGGTTCTCTCCTTTCTATTGCCCACACCAAAGTTGCTCTGTGATGTTGCTCTGCGGTAAGATGAAGTTGCAGAGCCTTAAATTAATTAGTGGCAGAGGTGGGTGTTCTCCAGCTACGGTGCAGAGGTGTGTTCTGCCTCAGCATCCAGAGATTTCTCTGCCTTAATTCTATTCCCAGGCCTACCCATGTCCTACAACCCCTCTCCAAGGTTTATAGTCACTCTGTGGCCTAAAAGATACATTCTTGGTGGCACATCATGTCTACTACTATCATGATGATTCTGTAAACTGCAGGTTGTGCTAGTTTGTATTGATCCCAGACTGAGGGAAAAGGAGTAACTGTCAAAGTCAGCAATCAAAGTCAGCAAAATCCATATTTCCACCAGTGGCATCAGGACACTCTGCATTGCCAAGGATAGAATACTGGGTTCACATGCAGGTTTTCAGCAGAGAAACTGAGGCAGTCAGCACAGGGTCTCCCCAACACACTAGGTGCTTTCCTTGCAAATGGCGAGCCACATGGTAGGCTCTGTGGATTGCAGTGTTGTTCTATAGTGTGGTAGATACAGCAACACGGGACTAATACAAAGTTTTAGTTGCACATAGACACTCACAGCACCTGGACACACTGCTCTCCAATTTTTGCTGGGGAAATGATGTCTGCTTCACCATGGAGCTGCAGTAGTCACACCAGACTGCTACTAAGCATAAAGAAACCCTAAACAAAAACAGATACTGAACACATTTAAACCATGAACATAGGTACAGGTATACCAGGAGTACAGGAAGACCTTGAGGACCCAAGGATCATGAGCACAGGCAGAACATGAACACAAGTAGGACATGCCCACAGGTAGGACATGATCACAAAACAGAGTACAGATACACTCTGCCTAAAGCAAATATTAGGAAGCATGGGAAAATGGCTCCCCTGAGCCCTGAGTGTCTATGTTCTTGGCATTGAGGGTATCAGACTGCTAACATTTCTGATGCGATGTATGTGTCCAAAGCCTCATGTCCCCTTCTAAGCAGAAGCATGCCCCAGGATGTGGCTTTGTGGAGGGAAAGGCTGTTTGAGGCTATGCTCATATATCCAGCCTGTAGGGAATGTGGTAGTATTGGAATGTGTGGGACATACCTCTGAGCAGAGGACCTGAGTCCATGGCCTGAGACTATCTCTCTCAGGACCCTCTAACTTCATATGTGAGTGTCACAGCTTTGCCCGAGGAACAGAGGCTAAAACCTGAATAATAGATATTTCACTAGACCTCAAGGTCATTGTAACCAGTTCAGAACAGAATAAGCCCTCATATTTCAAAACCATACACCCAAAAGCCCAGAAAACCCAGGAGATAGAAGCTGGGCTCTCTGACTTGCTCTCAATGTGTCATAATTCAACAAAACGGCATGATCCTGCCTTGCCTGTCTTCTGGAAAGGTCTGTTAAGCATTAAGGAAACCAGGACTGCGCACATGATATCAATCCAAAGTACAAGTGGAGAGAAATTCACCAAAGAATAATGATATTTATTTGACAATAGCAGTGAGAATCCCTATGTTCTGGCAAACTATTAACATATTTAAGGAAGTTGGGGCAAGGGGAAGATTTCAAAGCCAAAAGAGAAAAAAAAATTAAGTTACTTCCATAAAAAAGTTTATTGGTCTTAGGGATCAAAGGCAGGAACTGTCAGCAACTCACTGGTAGAGACACCCATGCAGGACAGGTATTCTCTTCAGGGTGTGTTAAATGAATTGTTTTGATCTTAGGGACCATTAGAGATAAACTTTGGGTAGGTGTGGTGGTGCATGTGTTTACTCCCAGAACTGTAGGTGTGGTGGTACGTGTCTTTAAACCCAGGACTTTGTCTGGTTCCAGGCTAACCAAGGTTATATGGTAACAGCCTGGCTCAAAAAAAAAAAAAAACAAAAAACAAAAAACAAAAAACAAAAAACAAAACAAAAAAAAAACCAACAACAACAAAACAAAACAAAACAAAAAAACCCCATAGATTTTGCTACTGAAATTTTTGCATATGTTGGAAAGTATGGCAGAAGAAATATCTCTGGGGTCTTTGGAAAGTCCTTAAGAAAGTATTTATCAGCCGGGCGTGGTGGCGCACGCCTTTAATCCCAGCACTCGGGAGGCAGAGGCAGGCGGATTTCTGAGTTCGAGGCCAGCCTGGTCTACAAAGTGAGTTCCAGGACAGCCAGGGCTACACAGAGAAACCCTGTCTCAAAAAACCAAAAAAAAAAAAAAAAAAAAAAAAAAAAAGAAAGTATTTATCAGCTGGATGGTGGTGGCACACATCTTTAATCCCAGCATGCAGGAAGCAAAGACAGGTGGTTCTCTATGAGTTTGAGGCCAGCCTGGTCTACAGAGCAAGTTTCAGAACAACCAGGGCAGTTATACAGAGAACAAAATATCTTTAAAAAATATTTAATTCAGAGGAGCAAACATGAGTGTGCTCCCCACCCCCACATCCTTTCATTACATCCTAGATCCAATTATTTCTTGGATTTAATAAGAATTATTTCATCCTTTAATCATTCATTTTTATATTTTTCCCTCTGATCAAGAACATTCTTCAAATCATTGCTGACCAAATAACATTGTATCCCTTGATGCTGAGAGGGGCCTGTACTGATTGGCTGTGTGTGGGGGTGAGTCGGTTGGCTGTTGAGAGAAGAGTTTAATAGCTAGACATCAGTGCCAAGGCCATTTCAGTCCTATTTAACCAACAGAAAGCCAGAGGGTGAAGCTCTCAGGACTAGTGCCCTGCCCTGTCACGAAGCTCCATCTCTTCAGGCGCTGGCTATTACCTCACTGGGTCAACTGTCGTTTTGTTAGATGCTAAATTTCTATCCACTCTTGACAGACAGCAGCTACAATTTAAAAATAAGCAATACAAAGTTTGGGGCATTTTTATTTTATAGTGTTTTAAATTGATTTATTTATATGAGTATGCTATCACTGTCTTCAGACACATCAGAAGAGGGCATCGGAACCCATTTCAGATGGTTGTGAGCTACCATGTGGTTGCTGGGAATTGAACTCAGGACCTCTGGAAGAGCAGTTGGTGCTCTTAACTGCTGAGCCACCTCTCCAGCCCCATACAAAGTATTGTTAACAATAATATGACAACTTCCGTTTCATGTTTTTTTTAATGGAGAAAGTCTATTATTTTACTTTTAATAAAATACAGTAAAACAAATATGAATAGGACAAAACAATGAAAGAAGAAAAAGAGCCAAAAACATAAGGAATATATGTAGATGCGGAGACACATGTGTTTGCACACACAGGAATTCCATAAAAACACAAAACTGTAAGTCATAATATATATGTAAAGGACCTGCAAGGTTAAATATATATATATATATATATATATATATATATATATATATATATATCCTGACTTAACCTTATGAAACAAAGAACTTCCACACTTGATCTTAGCCGAAAGGCTGAGAAGCAATAACAAAGAACCTCCAAAGAAGCTGTTGGGTTCATTTTCTGCTGGCCATCTACTGCTGGGTGTGGGGCCTACCTCTAGAATAGTCTGTTTCCTCAGTGAGACTTCCTTGGAGAAAACTAAAAATAATCTTCATTTGCAAGTGGCTATCAATTGGAGATAGCTTCTGGGTTAGGAATGAAGGCATGTGTCCTCTTCTCCTTTTAGTTCAAGGACCCCACTCAGGAAGAGATCCACACAGGCACTGTGTATGCTGACACAGTCTTTATGAGTTCATATGTGTGCCAGCCTTGTTATGTCTAGAAGGTCTTAACTCCTTGGTGCTCACCATCCTTTCTGGGTCTTACACTCTTTCTACCCCATCTTCCACAGAGTTTCCTGAGCTCTGAGGGGAGGGATTTGATGCAACATCCCTTTAGAGCTGAGTGTTCCAATCTCCCCCTCCCCCTCCCCCTCCCCCTCTCCCTCTCCCTCCCCCTCCCTTTCCCCTGCCCTCTCCCCCTCTCCCTTTCCCTCTCCCCCTGCACACTGTCTATGGGTCTCTGTGTTTATTCCCATCTGCTGCAGGATGAGGCTTCTCTCATCACTGCTGAGCAGGTCTATGAGTGAAGCAAAATGTTGTTTGGCATCTATTACACAAACCTAAGCTCAAAGGGTAACCAATGAAACAAGTCAGATGACCACAGAGGAGTTTGTGGGACTTACTATAGTAACTGAGCCTTTCCCTTGTTTTGTGGGGCTGGGGTTTGTTTTGTTTTGTTTTGTTTTTCGAGACAGGGTTTCTCTGTGTAGCCCTGGCTGTCCTGGAACTCACTTTGTAGACCAGGCTAACCTCGAACTCAGAAATCCGCCTACCTCTGCCTCCCGAGTGCTGGGATTAAAGGCGTTCGCCACCACGCCTGGCTTGTATGTATATCTTAACAATATCACCATCCTTCTCACAAACAAAGAAAAGTAAGGGTCAGAGACTTATGATATAGTCTTATTCTGACTGTAGTTTTTTCATACTCTTTTGCCATTCCTGCTTTTGCCTGTGACATCAGACCATTTTCAAGACTCTATATTTGAAATTTGCATCAAGTGGTACTGCTCTAGCTCCGGAGATCTTTAGAAAAGAGTAATTATTGACCTCAAGAATTGAAAGCTGTATTGAGACATTATAGGAAAAAAAAGAATTTAGAATCTAGTCTACTCTACAGGTAGCAAGAAAATTAAAAGGTAGTGAGCAGTTATAGTATAATAACAGATATTTTTTCTTTAGAAGTAATTCTGATTTTTTTTCAAAAAGACTTGTTAGGTAAGTTTCATTTTATCAAATTTGACTTATACAAATACAATTAGAGAAATGATTTCTCATATAAATAATCTCAGACATACGAACCTTGAAGCAAGAAAGCCAAGAGGCAGTATTCCCCAATCCCCTGGTCCCCAGACCCACTATTATAACTTGGTAATTAGAAAAGTAGGGCACTCAAAGCCAGAATTCTGTGCACAGTTTAAAATGTGTCATTCAGTTTCAAGACAACTTCTATGAGAACACATTTTGCTGACTCTATGCAAAACAATCACAGGATCAGAAGAAAATAGAAATACCTACAGGTCCTTCTTCAATTTTGGAGGACCCAAATAAGGAAAAAGGAAACACTTCCACCATTGCTTATAAAAATGTGTTTTGTTCCATTTCTACAAGCTGTATAGAGCTTAAGAAAGTTTTCTTAAATCTAGGAAAGAATCTAAGAGCCAACAATGTTTCAAGTAAGACAAAAAAAATATCCACTGGAAGTGTTGGCGCATGCCTTTAGTCCCAGCACTTAGGAGGCAGAGAGTCAGATCTCTGAGCTTGAGGCCAGCTTGGTCTAAGAAGTGAGTTCCTGGATAAACAGCCCTATGAAGATCAAGAGAGACCCTGTCTCAAAACAACAACAAACCTTGTTAAAAGCTGTTTTCCTATGTAATAGAAAACCAAAACACACACACACACACACGGGGGGGGGGGATTGTCTTCACAAAATATAAGACCTATGTTTCCTAGAGAAGTTATGAAAAGAGAGAAAGATGCTATGAAGTTGGTTACATTTTAAAGGGAAGCAATTGAGAACAGCTTGAAAGATCCCTGGTGGACCAGTGTGGAAACCGTCAGATGCTGGAGGAGTTTATACAAGCTACATCTGTGCAACATCATCTGTGTGGACATCATGCTACCAAGGATGCAGACCACGATTAGTTGCCTTGAACAGGGGCGTGGTGGAACTGTCTTGTTATACAGGGCTCAAACATATTAGGGAAGCCCCAAAGAAAACCTTTCATTCTGGACCTTTTTTTGTTTGTTTGTTTTTCGAGACAAGGTTTCTCTGTATAGCCCTGGGTGTCCTGGAACTCACTCTGTAGACCAGGCTGGCCTCGAACTCAGAAATTCACCTGCCTCTGCCTCCCAAGTGCTGGGATTAAAGGCATGTGCCACCACCGCCCGGCTTTCATTCTGGACCTTTAAAACAAACAATTTTAGCACCCCGCTACAATAGCAGTCAGAATTGGGTGGTGGTGGGGATCATCAGAGCTGATGGGGAAGTGGAGTCAGTCACCGTGTTAGTTAGGAACTTAAACAGAAACTTCAGGGCAGGGAAAGCTGCAGGTAGAAAATGGCTGAAATTTTAAGCAACGATTCAGAGCTGAGAACAGTCACCTCTTGAAAATTTGTACCAATCAAATCAATAGTTCTAGAAATTTGTTTGTTTTACCACGGTAGGTTAGACTCTGGTTTTATGTTTGCATAACAATGATGTATTTTAGGGAAATCAATCAATGTTTTAATGACAGCCCACCTGTTGACACAAAGTTCATTTGTAAGATTAGTCCATCAAAAGCCTACGGACTATTTTAACTCTTAGTCCTCCTACAAAATTCTTTCTCATACAAAAAGCTCTTTCTTTTGGTATCCTTTGCAGATAAAACTCTGTATAACTAAGATACTTTACTCTTACTTTAATTTCTACTGAACTAAAGAGAAACCTATGAAATAAAATATTTCAGCTGTCTACCATGTACTCATACTTTGTGAGTCTTATAAAACCATTTATTGTGTATGTGCATCTGCTTGCAAGCAGGCGCACATGATCACACACACACATACACACACGATGCAGGAGTGCATGTTCACAAATGGTGAAGACCAGTGAACAACTTGTAGGCATCAGTGTCTCCTTCCACCATGTGGGTTCCAAGGATCAAATTCAGATGGTCAGGCTTGTTAGCCAACACCTTCACCCACTGAACCATCTCACCAGCTAAGGAAATTAAATTTTAGAGTATCCAAAAACATGTTTCCTCATAGAGCAATTGATGTGTTTTAAGTTACTCAAAAGTGACTTGGACATCACATGAGTGTCAGTTAATTCCAGGTAGCATAATGTAATTTTGGAATTATATTGAAAGTTGGAATTAATTATTTATTTACTTTTACCTAATTTATTTATTTTTAGCTCTTAAATCTAAATTGCTTATGACAACTGAGATATCAGTCTAGTGTAAGGCTCATCTTTTGTTGTTGTTTTGCTGGGTTTCAATATATCCCAACTGCAGTTCCCCCCACCCCCCGCCACTTCTCCCAGTCCTCTCCCTCCTCCCCTCTTCCCCAGATCCACACCTCTGTTCCTGAGGCCCAACCTTTATCTTCCTGTTAAAGAACTGCCCTATGACTGTGCTGTGCTTTGATACTAAGTGCAGTGGGCATATTTGTATATCACGTTCACATATTCTTGGGTCACAATTCCATAACTTATGATCTTAATCATGTAACAGAGAAAAAGTCAGATCTGTATTATACTTAATGTTGACAACAAAGGATATGTTAGCTTTAATTAGGCCAATGATATTATATTACCCTCATTCATCAAAGATCTACGCACACAGATACCTTTACAGTTTTTTTTTTGAAGTCAGACACATTTTTAATCTTTAAAAATGTATTTATATGATACACTCCACTGTTAAGTATATGTTGCCTTGAACAGTAATTCAAAGACATAAATAAAGCTTAAAATAACTGTAACCATTGACTTTCTTTCTTTTTTTTTAATTTTTAATATTTTTATTACATATTTTCCTCAATTACATTTCCAATGTTATCCCAAAAGTCCCCCATAGCGCCCCCCACTTCCCTACCCACCCATTCCCATTCTTTTGGCCCTGGCATTCCCCTATATTGGGGCATATAAAGTTTGCAAGTCCAATGGGCCTCTCTTTCCATTGATGGCCAACTAGACCATCTTTCGATACATATGCAGCTAGAGACAAGAGCTCCGGGGTTCTGGTTAGTACATCATGTTGTTCCAACAATAGGGTTTCAGATCCCTTTAGCTCCTTGGGTACTTTCTCTAGCTTCTCCATTGGGAGCCCTGTGATACATCCAATAGCTGACTGTGAACATCCACTCCTGTGTTTGCTAGGCCCCGGCATCATCTCACAAGAGACAGCTATATTTGGGTCCTTTCAGCAAAATCTTGCTAGTGTATGCAATGGTGTCAGCGTTTAGAAGCTGCTTATGGGATGGATCCCTGGATACGGCAGTCTCTAAATGGTCCATCCTTTCATCACAGCTACGAACTTTGTCTCTGTAACTCCTTCCCTGGGTGTACCTTTACAGTTTAAGGTTTCCTTCTGTGTCAAACCTACATAAAGTAGTAAACCCAGATGAAAATGTGCAGACCACTCTGAAGACTTAAATTATGTTTCACCAACAGGTTTTCAATCAGCCTATTTATCAAAGATTTATTTAAATCATGTGAATGAAAAAGCTCCTGGATTTACATATTTTTAGCAAGCTTAAGTGTACTCAATTTATGAGGATTCATTTATCTCTAAGCCAATTAAAAATTCAGCTCTTAAAATCCAAGGTAGAAAAATCCCAGGTTCACAACACAGACACAGACACAGACACAGACACACAGACACAGAGAGAGAGAGAGAGAGAGAGAGAGAGAGAGAGAGAGAGAGAGAGAGAGAGAGAGAGAGAGAGACTACATAATCAGAGAGAGAAATAAAATTCAAAGTCTTCCTTTAATTGGGCTGGGTTGGGTGCTGGGGGTAATGTTCAATGAGATAACATAACACTGTACCCACTGATCATATTTTTTATCTGTAAATCTTGGTGCTAGTGGGTTACCTACAGTTTGGGTCCTGATTAGATGAAGTTAAGCTTAAGCTATAAGAGATCAAGAGAAAATTGGGCACAGATTCTGTGAGGAGTCCTCACTCAGAAATGACAACCCCAGAAGTAGGATTGGTGAGCTGGAATTGATGATATCACTGTTTGACGCTGGGCATAGTGGCACACAACTTTAATCCCAGTCCTTAGGAGGCAGAGGCATACAGATTTCTGTAAGTTAAAGGTTAGTCTGTTCTACATCATCTGTTTCAGGTCCCTAACACCCACGACCTCCACAGCAAACAAATAGATGTTTCTTAGGGAGGCTGGGTGAGTAAATGACTATAGGTAAATGGGTGAGGGGTGATACATAGGTGAGTGGGTAGAAGGATGAGTGGATGGACGGGTAGATAGGTGAGTCAGTGAGTGGACAAGTGCTACTGAGCAGTACTGGTACCTGCATGGCCAGGGAGAAGCAACAACATAACTTTATAGCCAGAACAACAGGGTACAAGGCTCTGAAAGGCTCAAAGAATGATGAAGCTAAGCCATGGCACAACAAAAGCCTCAGAACAGAAATCAGACCAAAGCTTATGATCTCCAGAGATCTCTGCCCCTATCTTTACCAAAGACATGAGAGCCCCTAGTTCTGTGCACATGGTCTCTCATCTCTACTCCTATTTGTCATCTCCTAAATGTCACAGAAGGCTTGACCCAGGACACTATATATCCCTGGTCCCTTCCCTAGAGTAGCTTCTCACTGGGGGATGGGGGTGGGGTTCAATCAGCCATGGAACCAGATCAGAACTCCATCCTGAGTACAAGACATGGTAAGATTAAAATGTAGCTGGACAAGGACTGGAAAGATAGCTCAGCAGTTAAGGGCACTGGCTACTCTTCGAGAGGTCCTGAGTTCAGTTCCAAGCAAACACACGGTGGCTTCTTACCATCTGTAATGGGATCTGATGCCCTCTTCTGGTGTGTCTGAAGAGGATGAAAGTATATTCATATTCATAAAATAAATAAATAAATCTTTGGGCTGGAGAGATGGCTCACCGACTGTTCTTCCAGAGGACCTGAGTTCAATTCCCAGAAACCACATGGGAGCTAACAACCATCTGTAATGAGAGCCAATACCCTCTTCTGGTGTGCATAAAATAAATACATCTTTTTAAAAATTGTAGCTGGGCGGTGGTAGCGCACGCCTTTAATCCCAGCACTTGTGAGGCAGAGTCAGGTGGATTTCTGAGTTCGAGGCCAGCCTGGTCTACAAAGTGAGTTCCAGGACAGCCAAGGCTACACAGAGAAACCCTGTCTCGAAAAACAAAAACAAAAACAAAAACAAAAACAAAAACAAAAACAAAAAAATGTAGCTGAACATGATGGGAGCGTGCCCCGAAAAATGGGAGAGTAAAGGCAGGGTTGGCACTGTGGCTCAGTAATAAAGCACTTGTCTGATGTGCAGAAGGCCTTGGGATTCTGTCCCAAGCACAGCAAGAGTGCAGAGAGGTTTGCTGTTCACGACAGACAAGGGGAACATGGGGATTGCTACTAAAACAGTGTCTCTGAAATGAGGAGCTTTGTGGTTGATGTCATGTATATTTCTCCTGGAAAGATTAGATTGCCTGGAGATGCAGCACATCCCTGAGTAGATGTAGCTCAAGATCATGCCTCCTCATACACTGGATATTCAGGAAGGGTGGATGGGACTGGCTCTGGGGTGGAGAATATAGCATTATAACAGAGTGATAATAAATGATAACATTCACTTTAGGTTGTCCAGGAAGGGACTGGAAGGTTTGATTGTTTTAACCTGGTTCTGTGTGTCCTTCTCTAGAGGACTTCATCTGAAACAGTTCTAGAGGAAGGCAAAGGCACTCCTCTGGACAGCAATAAACAAAGCTGATTCACCCTATAAATTTCTCCCAGCTACTAAAGGAAGCTAGGATGTCTGGGCCATGGGCTCAGGAGCCCCAGAGATGTTTGAGGTAGAGGAGGGATGCATATGGTTAAGGGTCAGCAGAATAGAAAGGGTCTTGGCCTAGACAATGGGCATAGAGAAGTGGATCTTGCAGAAGTCTTCTTGGAAAGAACTGTCTCAGAAGCCCACTGTATTTGTGATACATATGCATCTATAACTTGGCAGTGAAGAGTTAAACTCAGAGTCTCTAGGGCCTGAGTACCTGCCACCTTTGCTCACTTTTAAGGCTGTCAGATATTCTAAGCAGGAAACTATGGAAGCAAAGAAGCCCTGGGAAGACAGTGGAATGGACAAGAAAGGCAGGAGGAAGCCCCCAGAAGTTCCTGAAGCCACAGGATGACAAAGAGGATGTCTGGGAGCTGCAGGGCTACATGTCAATCCTCAATGTGGAATGCACATTTACATCACATACATAGAAAGGATTAGCCTCTAGAGGTCTAGAAGTGAGGCCAAAGGCTGAAGGAACACCATCTACATGGGGGACTTATAGGGCCAGGCTGAGGTTGAAGAGCTATTGAGGGCATTTAAAAGCCCAACCAAAGACATAGCATCCTTGAGAGCATTTTAAAACCATAGCTTTGATAATAGTTCATTCCCAGCAGGGGAAGGAAATATGGAAAGAGAGCAACAAATAGGTGAGTTTCCTGAGTGGAGAGCAGGCCAAGAGAAAGAGATAGGGAGGTCCCAGGCTGTTCTGCAGTTTTATTTACAAAATGAGATTTAGACAATGTATAGATAGAAATGGGCAATAAAGTGAGGTGTCAAATGTGGGTTGAAATGTGGTAGAAATCAAGCTAGTAAGAAAAGCAAAATGAGACTTGTGTGTCGTGTACATTCTCTGAAGGCCACATCTGTAGATTTGTGGGCTTCATCTGAGAATCAAATGTACTTCATCTAAGAGTAGACGTTCTTGACCTTCCAAATGCTGCAACCCTTTAATACAGTTCCTCATGTTATGGTGAACCCAACTATAAGATTATGTTTGTTGCTCTTTTGTAACTGTAATTTTGCTACTGTTATAAATTGTAATATAAATATCTGATATTCAGAATATCTGATATGTGACCTCTGTGAAAAGGTCATTCAATTCCCAAAGGGTTCATGACCCACAGGTTGAGAACTACTAACCTAAGAGTCAGCTATATGAACCTATGTGACCCATTTGAGGATCAAATTGTGTACCTGTATGCATCAGATGAGAGTAAGTGTAAAGATCTATGCATATCATCTGAAGGCAATTTCCTGCTCTGTGTAGGAACACTTCGTTATGCCTTTGTATAGTGCTTCAAGACTGCTCTAGAAGCAACCTGCAGATCAGGATTAGCCTCTAGCACTAATAGTCAGAAGATAGGTGTGTGCAAATCACCAGGTATACAAGAGCCACAGTGGCAATAATGTGGAGCTACCCAGGATATGCCCAGAGACAAAGACATCCAGGTAAATTCCTTCCTTGGAAGGATGTACCACATGACCAAAGCCTCATACCCATGATTTAGCCAGAAAAAAATTGGTGATCTTCTGTGACAAGATATTAATATATATCCCAGTAATGTTATCTCTGTCAGGTTTTGCTGCTCATCTTCGTTCTCTGCTATCATTCATAGGTTGATTTATCTCCAGCTTAGCACCACATGGCAGTCAGGTGGGGGCTGCTTCTCCAAGAACCAGGAGAGAGGGAAGGGGAAGAGTTGATTTTAGTCACCTCCATCCCTCTGGGAGGATAGCCCAATCATCAGACTCCTAGTAGGCTCCTATAGCTAAAACTGTGGCCTTGCTAACCTGCTACCAAGGAGACAGAATGCCAGCAGGGAAATTTTCAAGTTGCTCATAGAGCTGAGCTATGGAGAATTATGACAAACCACAGGGCTGCAAGATGCATGGTCTTCAGTACATATAAGAAAATCTCTTCTATACAATTTGCTAAACGCATGAAACTCAAGAAGAATGAAGACCAAAATGTGGACACTGTGCCCCTTCTTAGAATTGGGAACAAAACACCCATGGAAGGAGTTACAGAGAAAAAGTTTGGAGCTGTGATGAAAGGATGGACCATCTAGAGACTGCCGTATCCAGGGATCCATCCCATAATCAGCTTCTAAACGCTGACACCATTGCATACACTAGCAAGATTTTGCTGAAAGGACCCAAATATAGCTGTCTCTTGTGAGATGATGCCGGGGCCTAGCAAACACAGGAGTGGATGTTCACAGTCAGCTATTGGATGTATCACAGGGCTCCCAATGGAGAAGCTAGAGAAAGTACCCAAGGAGCTAAAGGGATCTGCAACCCTATAGTTGGAACAACATGATGAACTAACCAGTACCCCGGAGCTCTTGTCTCTAGCTGCATATGTATTGAAAGATGGCCTAGTCGGCCATCAATGGAAAGAGAGGCCCATTGGACTTGCAAACTTTATATGCCCCAATATAGGGGAATGCCAGGGCCAAAAGAATGGGAATGGGTGGGTAGGGAAGTGGGGGGCGCTATGGGGGACTTTTGGGATAGCATTGGAAATGTAATTGAGGAAAATATGTAATAAAAAATATTAAAAATTAAAAAAATAATAAAATAAAAAAATAAAATAAAATAAATAAATAAAAAAAAAAGAAAATCTCTTCTAACAGTGGGACATGTCGAAGGTATTGATAGTCATCCTTCATCCACTGAACAGGAGTGGGAAGGACATAGAACTGCTCCAACTTTTTAAGACAGGCCCTGAAGAGAGGCCAAAGTCACAGCCTTTCACCCCAGTCACTATGCCAGGCTGCTTTAGTCTCATGGAAATAAAAGAATGACCAGAAAGCAAAGAGTAAGGCAGGGTCATGTCTGTTGGGAGCTATCCGACTCTAACCTAGTATCCTGAACCTAGCTCGAATAACCTGTTCCTTTCAGAGGTGGAACTAACTTCAGAAGCAGGATTCCTTTTGTATCTTGGGGTTGTAGGTGTGGGAGTCCTTTATGAGCCCTCCTTGAATCCTCCCTGAGATCAGAGATGGGCAAACTCACCATGTCACAAAGTCTCATGGTAGAGCAGAGCTCAAGTGCAGGGTTGGTGGATAGATCCCAAGAAATAGGAAACTCCCGACTTCAGCTCCCCAGCCAATTTGTACTTGGTAATAGTGTCTCATAACAAGCTACCAATCACAATGAGTCCATCCTTCATGCAGTCATACTTATCCAGGAAGAGTGTGCAGCAGGTTTGGAGGCGTTGGAGGAAGGAGATAGTCACCTGGGCTAGAAGTTCTGAAGGTAGGGGCAGCGGGGCAGACTTGAGCATTCAGGAGGCCAACTTTGCCCAAAAGAAGACAGGTGCTCTAGAACTTTGTAGGGGCTATTTGGAAAACTTGAAAGACTTCTTAGGAATCAGAGGTTAGGTGAGCTTAGTAGAACCCCAGGAACAGGGTGAACTCTCTCTCTCTCTCTCTCTCTCTGCCCAGAGACTGTGTCCTGCATTCAGAGGTAGGGCTACTTGGCATCACAGCACTAGTCTAAATGATGGCCACCTAAGCAGAGCCCCTCTGTAAAAACCTGGAAGCACCACACTGCCGACCATAGCAATAACCTCTCTCTTCCCACCACAGTGTCCCCACTTCAGCTCATTCGCCGATGAGCTCACCGACTATGTGACAAAGAACATTTTGTCCACACCAATCATGAATGGCAAAGATGTCGTGGCTGTGATCATGGCAGTGAATAAACTGGATGGCCCATGCTTCACGAGTGAAGATGAAGATGTGAGTGTCCAGGAGTTGTTAAACACTCAGCTCTCCCCATGGGTTTGCCCATGTGTGTGTCTGCATTTGTCCCAGCATGCCTTTGCTCATCTGAATGCCACTATCTCTCTCTCATGTGGTTATGTGGGCCATGCCCCTTGACAAGTCTAGGTCTAAGTTATGTCCCTCTGTTAATCTGAGTGTGTGAGCTGTGCTTATCCAGAGGCGTAAGTCACACCCTCACAGAGATTCTTCAAATCTCTGTGTGTCTCTATTTATCTCTGTGTGTGAGCTATGCCCCAGCTGTTCATCTGTGTGTATGTAAGTCGTGTCCCTTTGTGTGTGATCCATGTCCCTGCCCCACAGGACTGAACCTTTGTGTGCAAGTCCACACCCATGAGTACTAAGTATAGTCTACCAGTATTCTTGCATGTGTGTGGTACTTCCTCCAGACCTTTGGAGTATGCATCTCTTCTGTACATGTGTCCTTAAACATCTGGATTTCTGGTATGCCTCCCTTCTATGCATGTGTCCTTGAACATCTAGATTTCTGGTATGCTTTTTTTTCTATACATATGTCCTTGAACATCTGGATTTCTGACTCATGCTCTTATAATTGCTGTTTCAGGTTTTCACGAAGTACCTGAATTTTGCTACATTAAACCTGAAGATCTATCACCTAAGCTACCTCCACAACTGTGAGACACGCAGAGGCCAGGTACCTGTATGCTCTGGCTGATCCTTTCCCAGCCTTCTACACTCATAGGCTGTTTTGTCTTCATGAATGGTCAAGACACTGTGATGTCTAGTCAAAGCATGACTCTAGCCTGAGAGAACCCGATGTTTCCATCCATTTCATAGGTACAAAACTGAGTAGGAGCAGGGGTGCTGTACTCACCTAGGCAGGCAGGTTGTGAGCACATCTTGATAGTTTATGTCCATGTGGTAATGGTCACTTGCCAAGAGATCTCTGTACAGATACTTCAAGTTCAAGGCAGAGCCTGCCTCCATTGATCAACCGAATTATAGTCTATATAGCAATAGGAGTGCAGGACAAATACCAAGTTCAGTTACAACTTGGCCCTGCATAAAGTACCGAGGCATGACATTGAGGGGAGGGAGGAAGAGTGAGGCTGAGAGAGATGAGTGAGGTAGGGAAGCAAGATCTGAGAGAGGAGGACCACAAACAGGTGCTTCAGTCGGGCAGGAGCCATAGAATAGAGAGTCCTGACTAGTTAGGGCTGTCAAAGGACTGTGGTGATGGCAAGACCAGTAAGGTAGGCTGACTAGGAGTCAGGACTGCAGGCAAGAAGCTCAGACCATTCTGAGAGAGGGGCACATGGGCTAAGAGAGGGGAAATGATGACAGGCTGATTGGAGAGGGAAAGAGGGAATAATGGCTTGTCGAAGGGGGTCACAGAGGCAAGTGGTCTTTGTAGTTCTCAATCTTCATTGTACTGTCAGAAGAAAAAGTAGAGAAAGGTGCTTTAGGGATCTTTAGCCCTCCACCAAACCCACTACATGCCCCATAGCCCATAACAGACATACACATGCACACACACACACACACACACACACACACACACACACACACACACATACATACACCAGAAATAAGCCACCCACAATTCACCCCAACACACACAGCACAGAACCACACCCCATGCAATACACTTATTGTCTGTTCCACACCATCAAAACGCCACACATAACCTCACCATCTTCATTTCAGACACAAATCACACATATACATCATACATACTCATCCCTGCTCCCACACAGCTGCAGAGGCCAGCTCTCTTTGTTTTCCAGCCTCTGTCTTCCCATCTTCCATCCTAACGTCTTAGTCAGGTCTCTTGCTATGAAGAGATACTATGCCCATGGCAACTCTTAGAAAAGAAAGCACTGAGTGGGACTTGCTTACCATTTCAGAGGTTTAGTCCACTACCATCGTGGCAGGTAGGATGGTGGCACACAGGCAGACATGGGGCTGGACAAGTCTGGATCCTCAGGCATCAGGAGAAGAGAGCCATACTGGGCCTGGCTGTGATACACTTCCTCCTTCTCAAGTAGTGCCACTTCCTGATGACTAAGCATTCAAATATGTGGCCCTATGGGGGCCAACTCTTACTCAAACCACCACACCAGGTTGTGCCCAAGTGTTCTGCACTGCCCACTTCCTGCCTGCCATCAGTTATTCTCTTGATAGAAGTGGAAGCTGTCCTATCTGCTACCCAGCCTTCCTCTCCTACATACATAGGTCTGTCTTCAGTTAAAGAAAGCCGCTGCTCTCCCTGCCCTTCCTCCACCCTCCTGAGTGGCTTCTGGGACCTCAGAATTAACCCATTCCCCTCATGATGTGGTTATTTGTGTCTATTTGAAATTGAGTAATGCTAATTCATAGCAGTGGTTGCTCCAGCAGAACCCACAGTTGCTTATTCTGGACATTCCATCCAATTTTTGCATGTTATTGTTTCCTGTTGTTGTTTTTGCTTTCCGTTTGTTATTTGTGGGGGTGGGCACACGCCATGGCCTGAGTAGAGAGATCAGAGAAATACTTAACGAGTTGTTTTTTTTCTCTTCCCATCATATGAGTTCAGCAGATCAAACTCAGGTCACATGTAAGTGACTAGTATCCCTACCCACTGAGTCATCTTACTAGCCCCATTATATCATGTTATAGTCTCTTTTCTGACCGTTTTAGAGTTACAAAGTTGAGCCAAATTTGTATAGCCCTCACCAACAAGAAGTTTCTCCATTTTGACATCTTTCATTGCTGCCACAACTAATGAACCAGCACGGACTAACAACATCGTTAAAGACTACACTCGATTGAGATTTCCTTAGTTTTTTTCTTTTTCCTTCTGTCCCAGAATGCCATCCCAAATCCCACAGTTGTCATATCTCCTCAGACCCCTCTTGTCTGAGAAAGTTTGTCCTGTCAGCTTGTTTCCTATGACTTGAAGAGAAACCTAGCTAGCAGGGTTCATGTTTTTTGAATTGTTCTGATGTCATTCTTGTGATCAGACTTGGGTCACTGGGTTTTAGAGTCTTAAAGCCTTTCCATTGCATCACAGTGGGGTGCCACCATAGGGCTCTCCAGAAACCAGGAAACAGTTTCCATCCCACCTTAAAGTCACCTGACCTTCTTTCCTTTCCTTTCTGAAGGAAATCATTGCTCATACCATAAAAAGGAATGGGAGGTACTCTCCTCCTTTGGAGTGGAACATCTATAAAATTTGTACTCATTTATTAATTTGCTTAATAATTGATTCATGTCTAGATTCATGGGTATTTGTTTTCTGCTTTAGGTGGCAATCCAGTATTCACTACATTCCACAAACTGTTTTAGCCCTGGCCCTTCAGCTGGCTCCAGTGTCTTTTAACACATTTCATCACTGTAGGAGTCCCAGGCTTCTCCAGGATGCTTCTTGCCCTAGTCCTAGAACCCATCATCTCCCATGTATTAGAACTCTCTATTGAAAGCTAAGATCTGAGTATTGTTATAGTCTTTGTTGCTCCAATCTCCTCTTACCCAGCAAAGGAAGATCACATGTGCTAACATGTGTGCATGCACAGTAGGTATATCTCATATAACACCATACTGGTATAAAATTAAACATAACTTCTGGTTGATGTCCCTAGCCCCGTTCTATTGCCATGAAGATCCTTTTTGGTATGTACCCTCAACAGAGAGACTCCTGGCTCTTCTCATCTACCACCCACTTGCTAAATGTGAGAATTTTTAATCAGGGATTCTAATCTTCACTCCCTTGAAAAAAATCAGAGCACAGAGATTATGCCACCCCCTTTGCCAGCTGCCCTAAAAATAAATCAGTACTTTCTCCATGCCCCAAAGGTGCATAGTACAGTTAGATGCTCTTGGTCTACATCCTTTTGTGTTTAGTTTTAAGGATGGATATGTGTGTGTGTGTGTATGTATGTATATGTGTGTATATGTATATACATATATATATATATATATATATATATATATATGGCTAGAGAGATACCTCAATAGCTAAAAATAAGCAGTGCTCTTTCAGACAGCCTGAGTTCAGCCTGCAACTGCCTATAATTTCACCTCTAGAGGAATACAATGCCTCTGCTTTCTGTAGGCACCTGCATTCACATAATCATGCTGTCATATGCACATATCTACAAACAGATATATGCCCATACACATTACACACACACACACACACACACACACACACACACACACACAATGTGGTGCAAGGTATATAATCCCAACATTGAGATGGTAGATTCAAGAGGATCACCCTCAAGTTTCAGACCATGCTTGTCTACACAGTAAACATAGTAAGTCCTGACTAGGCCAGGGTTTTATAGAAATACCATGTCTCAAACAACAATAACAAAAAGGAACACGTTCATATGTATTTTGGATGTTAGTCCAGAAGTGCATTTTCCATGTATTTTCTCCCTGAGTGTGGCTTGCCTTTTCATTCTCTTAATAATACATATGGCAAAACAGAAGTTTGGCATTTTTATAACCCCAGTTTATTATAGTCTTCTTCATAGACTGTTATACCTAAAACCTCATCCTTAAAACGAAGATCACCCAGGTTGTCTTTCAGGTCATGTTCTAGGAGTTTGAGTCTTGGATTCTTATAAATGTAAATGTTTTTATTTCCTTGGATAAAGGGAAGAGATGAGAGCTGTGCCCATGCTTTGTGAATACACGGCTTTGGTTGAGGCCAGAGAGTTTCTTCCTCTGCACTAACTATCCCAAGCCTAGGCCTGAAAACTTCTAGCCTCCTTACCATCTAATCTTACAAGCTAACTGATCCAATCTGGCTTCTCCTGGCTTCTGACTGAATTTTGCTCTGCTTGGCCTCATACTAACTTTGACAATCTGTTCTAATCTTCTGGCTCCTTCTCATTCTCTGGCTTGTTCTGCCTTCACTGTATCTAACTTGTGTCTGTAAACTGTCCTGCCCAAACTGCTATACACACATCACCTCACCACTCCAGCTTTTTTCTCTCTTGTTGCTCTTAAGCAGCCTCTCCTTCTCTGCTGTTTCCATGTGAGTTGAACACATCCTATCTTTAACTCATTCTGTCAAATCCTTCTGTGATTCATCACTTTATCTGTCCATCAATCAAACATCACTTTTGAACTGGCTGCTTCCTTCTACAAACCAACCTTACCTTCATTGTTAAGGATTAAACGTGTGTGTGAATTTCACTACTAAGGGTGTGTCTTAATTTCAGTCCGATTATACTGTAATTCTTGATGTATGTGCATATCTTTGGATATGATCCCTTGCCAGAGCAGCCATGTTGCTGGACTAAAATTCCTTTAATAATTCTGAGTTTAGGGCTCATTATTAGTTTGATGAATACTATAAAGTCTGGCTCTAGATTCACATTGGCATGTGAATGTCGAGCTCTTAGTCATTTGTGAAAAGACAACATTTTTTCTATGAATTGTGTTTCCTTGTTGTTGAGGGTTAGGGGTTAGTTGAGTACATTTATGGAGATCTACTTTTTAATTTTCCAGGGATTTTCTCTGATCAGTCACTGTAGTTCTAGAGAAAATCGTGGGGATGATAATGCCAGTCTACCAATACTGTTTTCCCTTTTCAGAATTGTGTTGACTATTCTGGGTATTCTGTCTTTCCACATAGACTTTATAGTCAAGATTTCAAGATATGTAGAATAGCTTGCTGGTATAACTTGGATTTTTCTAAATCTATCTACCAACTTGGAAAAAATATTATTTTAAAAATTGTGGAAAAAAAAAGAAAAAAAAAGGGGGGCTGGTGAGATGGCTCAGTGGGTAAGAGCACCCCGACTGCTCTTCCGAAGGTCCAGAGTTCAATTCCCAGCAACCACATGGTGGCTCACAACCATCCGTAACGAGATCTGGCGCCCTCTTCTGGAGTGTCTGAAGACAGCTACAGTGTACTTACATATAATAAATAAATAAATCTTTTAAAAAAAATTGTGAGTCTTTTAGGGATGTAAGTTGGTAAGAATGCTTCCCTACCGTGCCTGACAACTGGGTTCAGTTCCCAGCACCGCGTACAGCCTGACGTGTGTGACGAGTTTGCAAACCTAGGACTTGGGAGGTGGAGGCAGAAAGATCAGGAGTTCAAGGTGATCCTTGACTAAACAGCAAGTTCGAGGCTAGCCTTGGCTACATGAGACTGTCTCAGAAAAAAATCCACAAGCACTTAAAATCTTCATATTAATTTTAATATTTTACTTCTTTTTTATTTATTTAATTTATGCATATGAGTACACCACTGCTCTCTTCAGAGACACCAGAAGAGGGCATCAGACCCCATTACAGATGGCTGTGAGCCACCATGAGGTTGCTGGGAATTGAACTCGGGACCTCTGGAAGAGCAGTCGGTGCTCTTAACCACTGAGCCATCTCTCCAGCAGGATATTTTACTTCTTTGATCAAACTTTTGAAGTTTTCATGGACTGGGGAAACAGTTCACAAGCACGAGAACTTGAGTTTGTTCTGTGGGACCCAAGTGAAAAGCCAAGCATGGTGCCTTACATTTGTAACCTCAGCTCTGGGAAAGTGGAGACAGGTGAATCCCCTAGAGGGACTCAGTGACCAGCTGACTTCCAAGGTTTACCTCCACACATATGCACATGCACCCGCACATATATGCAAAAGATTGAAGTTTATGCATATAAATTTTATACATATTTCACTAGCTTTATACCTAAGTACTTCATTTTGGAACATAATGTAAGTGGTGTTGTGTTCTGATAGCTTCATCTTCCAATTGTTTATCAATGGAATCAAGGAAAGCAATTATTATGTTAATCCTATAGTCTGTGGCTTTGCTAAAAATCACTTACTAGTTTCAGGGTTTTCTTATTGATTCTCTGGTATTTTCATATAGATAACCATATCACCTGCAAACAAAGATAGCTTTATTTCCTCTTTTTAGTGTTTTCTGGTTTTTTTTTAAAGATTTATTTATTATTATACATAAATACACTGTAGTTGACTTCAGACACACCAGAAGAGAGCATCAGATCTCATTTTGGGTGGTTGTGAGCCATCATGTGATTGCTGGGATTTGAACTCAGGACCTTCAGAAGAGCAGTCATTGCTTTTTGTTTATTTGTTTGTTTGTTTGTTTGTTTGAGACAGGGTTTCCCTGTGTAGCACTGGCTGTCCTGGAACTCACTCTGAAGACCAGGCTGGCCTGGAACTCAGAAATCCCCCTGCCTCTGCCTCCCAAGTGCTGGGACTAAAGGCGTGCGCCACCACTGCCCAGCTCAATCAGTCCCCTCTTTTTCTGGTCTAATTGGTCAAGTTAAGACTTTGTGTAGCAATTATAAGAGAGAAGAATCTATTTTCAATAATAATTTTGAAAGATTTCAAGTGAACATTCTTTCCTCATTCCAAATCTTAGAGAAAAACCACCTAGTTTCTTTTTATTAAGAGTGATTTTCACAGGCTGGAGAGAGGCCTCAGCGGTTAAGAGCACTGGCTGCTCTTCTAGAGGTCCTGATTTCAATTCCCAGTAATCACATGGTGGCTCATAATTATAATGAGTCTTTTGGCCTGCAGGCAGAATGCTATATACATAATAAATAAATAGATCTTGAGGGAGAGAGAGAGAGAGAGAGAGAGAGAGAGAGAGAGAATGATTTCACAGCCCAGTGTGGTGGTGCACACCTTTAATCCCAGAACTCAGAAAGCAAAGGCAGGCAGATTTCCATGAGACTGAGGCCAGCCTAGTCTACAGAGTGAGTTCCAGGTCAGCCAGAGTTACACAGAGAAACCCTGTCTCAAAAATCAAAACAAAACACAACAACAAAGTACAGGGTTGCTCCATGGTATAAGGAGATAGCACATTGGACTTCTAGAGGCTGAAGAATGATGTCATCTCTTGTGGTTTCATGGGATTTTTTTTAATCTAGTTAAGGAAATTCACTGTATTTCTTGTTGTTAAGGTGCTCCATCTTGAATTAATATTGAATGTTATCAAATAATTCTGCATCATTTATAGAATCATGTAATTTTTCTTTAGTTTGTTCATTTTAAGATTATATTAGTTAGTTTGGGGTATTGGTTTGTGGTATATTTATATTGAGCTGTGGTCTTCCCATCTCACATCAAACAGCTAGGTCTTCAATTGCTGGGCTTCCCTGGTCCCCTCACATTAGTCTTTTAATTGTTAGTCTTACTAACAATTACATTATTGTTGCATTACAGATTGGTTTTATCAATTTCTTTTGTTTTCTTAGACAATGACTTGCTTGCTATGTAGCTCTTGTCTCCCAACTGCTAGAATTATAGGTTCGTCTTAACATGCATGGTAGTTTTGCCAGTGTTCAGTTAAGAAGTTTTGTATCTAGAGCCAGGCATGATGGTGCATGCCTTAATCACAGCATCTAGGAGGGAGAAACAAGTGGATTTTCATGATTTTAAGGCTAGTCTGATCTACATAGTTAGTTCTAGGGTAATGAGGGTTATATGGAGAGACCCTGTCTCAAAAATAAAAATTAAAAAAATGTTCTTATATCTATGTTAATGACCTACATGAATATATAGGTTTTTTTCCTTGTAATGTCTTTTAAAAAAGTTTTTAAATTTTTTATCATTATTCTTTAATCTATACTTACAGTCCAGTTGTTATCCCCCTCCAGGTCCACCCTCCAACAGTTTCTCATTCCATTCCTCCTCCCCTGACTCCAAGAGGATGTCCCCCACTCCCACTCCCTAGACTTCCCCATTCCCTAGGACCTCAAGTCTCTTGAGGGTTAGGTGCATCTTCTTTCACTGAGGACAGACCAGGCAGTCCTCTGTTGTATATGTGTCCGGGGCCTCGTATCAGCTGGTGTATGCAGCCTGGTTGGTGGCTCAGTGTCTGAGAGATCTCAGGGGTCCTGATTAGTTGAGACTGCTGGTCTTCCTCTGGGGTCACCCTCCTCCTCAGCTTCTTCCAGCCTTTCCCTAATTCAGCCACAGGGGTCCTGTGCTTCTGTCCATTGGTTGGGTATAAATATCTTCCTCTGACTCTTTCAGTTGCTTGTTGGGCCTCTTGGAGAGCAGCCATGCTAGTCTCCTGTCTGTAGTAATAGTGTCAGGCCTTAGAGCCTCCCCTTGGACTGGATGTAGTGTATGGTGCTCACAAGTATGGTTGCCTGAAGAGGCCAGAAGTGTTAAGATCTCTTGGATCTGGAGCTACCTGGTGTAGGTGCTACAAACAGAACTGAAGTCTTCTTCAGTAGTAGAACATGCTTTCAATCCCCGAGTCATCTCTCCAGTCCTACCCTCATGATGTTTTCATCTGACTTTGTTATCTGTGCTGGCCTCGGAGAGGATTTTAGGCAGTATTGCCCATTCTGAGACACAGAAGAAAATCAAACTTAGTCTCTCTCAAAACACACAATGGTTCTGTGAAGATTTTAGCTACACCTCAAACAAGCAATCACTTCTGCATCAGACATCAGCAGTGTCCTCTGATTCAGCTCAACTCTAATCCTATCTATTCAAAGATAGTCAGATCCCACAAGTGTAGGGCTCAGTCCGAAGGCGACCCACTTCTGGGGCCAATGCCAAACTCTAGTCTGTTGCTTGAGTTTCTGACTGATCAGCTAAAAGGCAAATATTAGTTCATTTTCTGCTGCTATAATAAATTATCTGAAGCTAGGCATTTAACAAATAAAAGAGATTTTGCTCGTCTATGGGGGTTCAAGAGCACGGTACAAGCTTCTGCTTGACTATCATGAAGTCCTCCTGGTATTGTTGGGCTTAACCTGGGGATTTGGGAGAACCATAGCATTCAGCCATAGCGTTTCTTTGGCTGGCATTATTTTTTAATGTTGTTTCTGGGTTTTGTTATGGTTTTGTTTGTTTGTTTGTTTTTTGGGGGGTGGTGTGTTTGATTTTGACTTTTGCCGTACTGACAAAACATACTGGCAGACATAGCCGACTGAGAGTTTGTTGTCTGAGCACAGAAATACCTGAAGGGGGCTGGAAAGATGGCTCAGCGGTTAAAAGCACTGACTGTTCTTCCAAAGGTCCTGAGTTCAAATCCCAGCAACCACATGGTGACTCACAATCATCTGCCCTCTTCTGGTGTGTCTGAAGATAGCTACAGTGTACTTACATATACTAAATATTTTTTAAATAAATCTTTTAAAGAAGAAGGAGAAGAAGGAGAAGGAGAAGGAGAAGGAGAAGGAGAAGGAGAAGGAGAAGGAGAAGGAGAAGGAGAAGGAGAAGGAGAAGGAGAAGGAGAAGGAGAAGGAGAAGGAGAAGGAGAAGGAGAAGGAGAAGAAGAAGAAGAAGAAGAAGAAGAAGAAGAAGAAGAAGAAGAAGAAGAAGAAGAAGAAGAAGAAGAAGAAGAAGAAGAAGAGGAAATGCCTGAAGGGCAATGTCATTCATCCAAGCTAGAAGAAACCGGCCAGCAGAGACCCAGCCTGAGGCAGTGGCAGTTCTATAAACTTGTCATCTGAACTCTATTGAGTCCAGAGGTCCAGACACATTCTCTGCCTTTGTGGAAGGTCATGCTGGCTCTCTTCTCCAAGGAATGAGAAGAAAGCTACCAGAACTCTAGCTTGCCATTCAAAGTCTAGTCTACCATGTATCAGGGGGCTTTCCTGGGATCACCCTATTTTGTAATATCCCCTTATGTAAGTCTTACCAGGGCCCCAAATCTCCAAGAAATCAGACTTTAGGAAGAGAGGAAAAGCTGCCCCAAGACTAGGACTCTAACTAGAATTTGCAGAATCCTGCCTCATACCGCTTCATGGGCTATGTTTCATTTATTTTGGGGGAGCTGGAAATAGAGCCCAGAGTCTTATGCATACTAGGTAAATTCGCCACCACTAAGCTACATCCCTCACATTGCTTTATAAAAAGAAACCTCTGAAGGACCTGTGACCTAGCCCAAGACATGTTGTCTTTCTTGTCCCTGTGTGGTAGGAGTACTGGTCACTAAGCATTAAAACATTTTCAAACTCTTGATCACCATGGTTCCCAAATCCTGAAGGTTCTGAGAATTAGTCGGATCCCTTTCTGAAAAGCATCACAGCTACACTGGTCAGAGGCAATAATAAATTAATTACCTGAAGATAAGAAAACCATAGGAAACCACCACATACTGATGTTCACTCTGACCTGCCACTTGGATCCCAGTCAGGTCCAACAGAGCAATTCTTTCTGTTCACTGCACCAGTGACCCTTTGCCTCTACCTAGTGTTTACATGGCAGAGGTGCCCTGCTCACCCGAAAGACATGAGCGGAGGACTTACTGACACAAGATAGGTAAGGGTAAAGTCAGGGACTTCTCAAGGTCTCATGTTTCCAAGTTGTAAGCAGTGAGCATTAAGGAAGGAGCCAGCCTGGAGTACCCACCGTGGTGTCCGTAGGCCCAGAGCAGGAATAAAAGAGCTGTGGTTTCCACGTTCTTCCCCAGTAGTTCCTCAAAAGCAGAGGCCAGAACAGAAAATAAGGAAGGACAAGAAAGGAGGGGAGTCTGAGTTTTTATTTCCTTCTTTCTTTCTTTTTCCTTTTTTCCCCTCTTGAAACTGTCTTGTGTGGCTCACATTGCTCTCAGTCTCGCTCTGCAGTAGATGCTGGCCTTCATCCTCCTGCTTCCAGTTCCCAAGTGCCAGGATTATAGACATGAGCCACCATACTTGGCTTTATCTTGGTTCTTAGTATAATGTTTTAATGTATAAGTTACATGACTTTTTTTTTTTTTAGTTTTTTGAGATAGGGTTTCTCTGTATAGCCCTGGCTGTCCTAGAACTCACTTTGTAGACCAGGATGGCCTCGAACTCAGAAATCCACCTGCCTCTGCCTCCCAAGTTCTGGGATTAAAGGCATGTGCCACCACCGCCCAGCTACATGGCTTAATTTTAATAACAATGGTGTTTTTAACACCTGACTCCCAGGATTCCTAGATATTTGATAACGCGTTCTTAGTTCACCATGAAGTAAAGGACTCGGTACTGATGCTAGAGAACAAAGGCATAGCAGTAAGAACAGCTGAGAGCTCATATCTTGATTCATAAGTAAGAGGGAGGGAAGGGAGGAGAGGGGGGAGAGAGAGAGACAGAGACCGAGAGACAGAAACAGAGACAGAGAGACAGAGACAGAGAATAAGAACACAAAATCACACAAGTCTTTTGAAACCTCAAAGTTCTCCCCCAGTATCAAATCTCCTCCAAATAGGCCATACATCCTAATCGTTCCCAAACAGTTCTACCAACTGGGGAGAATAAATATGTTCTACCATCTTAGATATTAAAATATATAAGACTATGTAGGTCATTATCATTTTTAGGAGACTCAGAGTCAGTCCTATGAGAAAACATTCTTGAAATCAGGCTGTGCAATGGTAAGTTTTGTTAGAGACACAGATTGTCCTCCTGTTTGGAGTCATTCAAGAGAATTGATATCATGCAGATGTTGCTACTGAGGCCCAGAAACACCACTCCTAGACCTCTTGTTGCTCAGTCCTGTGACTCATACCAACTATAAATTTTTTCTTTCTTTCTTTCTTTCTTTCTTTCTTTCTTTCTTTCTTTCTTTCTTTCTTTCTTTCTTTCTTTCTTTCTTTCTTTCGTGCAAGTTGCTTTTGTTTTTTCTCTTCTTTCTTTCTTTTTTTTTGTATAGAATAGAGTTTATTCAGGGCATGGGAAGGGGAGTTAAGAGGGTAGCAGAGGCAGAGAAAGGCAGAGAAGAAAGAGTAGAGAAATGGGGGCTGGTCATGGCCACATGGAGAGGGAGGAAGGGAATTGGGAGTAAGGGGCAAGAGGCAAGAGAAAGGCAAAAGTAAAAGAGGGTAAGAGAGGTCTTTCTTCCTCTCTCTCTCTCTCTCTCTCTCTCTCTCTCTCTCTCTCTCTCTCTCTCTCTCTCTCTCTTCCTTTCCACTCCAGATTTTATTCCCTTTCCGGTCCACCCTCCGACTTTTCCACATCCCATACCTCCTCCCTGCCCCCTGTCTCCATGAGGATGTCCCCACCTCCCCACCGTCCCACTCCATCTGACCTCTAAACTCCCTGGGGCCTCCAGTCTCTTGAGGGTTAGGTGCATATTCTCTGACTGAATCCAGACCCTGAAGTCCTCTGCTGCATATGTGTTGGGGGCCTCATATCCACTAGTGTATCCTGCCTGGTTGGTATCCAGTGTCTGAGAGATCTCCAGGGTCCAGGTTAATTGAGACTGCTGATCCTCGTATAGGGTCGCCTTCCTCCTCAGCTTCTTCCAGCTTTTCCCTAATTCAACCACAGGTGTCAGCAGCTTCAGTCCATTCATTGGGTGCAAATATCTGCATCTGACTCTTTCAGCTGCTTGTTGGGTCTTTCAGAGGGCAGTCATGCTAGGTCCCTTTTTGTGAGCACTCCATAGCCTCAGTAATAGTGTCAGGCCTTGGGACCTCCCCTTGAGCTGGATCCCACTTTGGGCCTGTCACTCGACCTTCTTTTCCTCAGGCTTCTCTCCATTTCCATCCCTGTAATTCTTTCAGACAGGAACAATTATGGGTCAGAGTTTTGACTGTGGGATGGCAACCCCATCCCTCACTCAATGATCTTTCTGCTGGAGGTGGGCTCTACAAGTTCTCTCTCCCCAGGGTAGGGCATTTCATCTAGGGTCCCTTCCTCTGAGTCCTGAGAGTCTTTCAACTTCCAGGTCTCTGTTACATTCTGGAGGATCCTCCAACCTCTTACCTCACAAGGTTGCCTGTTTCCATTCTTTCTGCTGGACCTCAGGGCTTCAGTCCTTTTCCCCAACCCAATACTATATCATGTTCCCCTCTTTCCCTCTCCATCCCCTTTCCCTCCCAGGTTCCTCCCTCCCTCCCCCTCTTGTGGTTGCTTTCTTCTCCCTCCCAACTGGGACTGAGATGTCCTCACTTGGGTCCTTCAGCTTGTCGACCTTTTTGAGTTCTGTGGCTGGAGAGATGGCTCATCAGTTAAGAGCAATGACTGCTCTTCCAGACTTCCTCAGTTCAATTCCCAGCAACAACACTGTGGCTCAAAAACATCTGTAATGGGATCCAAAGCAAGCTCAGGGACAGAGGCATGGGTGACTCAAACACCTGCTCATTCGATCACATACTCAATGCTCATACTCAACATTCATGGACTTACCCTCACACAGGCACACATGCATACTTACAGGCTTACCTGTTTTTTCTCTTCACACACACACACAAACGGGGAGAGAGAGAGAGAGAGAGAGAGAGAGAGAGAGAGAGAGAGAGAGAGAGAGAGAGAGAGAGAGAGAATATGTCAGCCAGGTGTCCTTCTGAAATATAACAAATGTTACTGCTCTTCGGAGCCCATGTTCCTTTCTTTTTGGTAGTTCTGAGACTGTCTAAGCAGAGCAGCCAAACTTCCAAAGTTGTGGCCTCAGTTTTGTCATGGGGAAGCATGAGGTGTATAAGGGGTGACCAGAAATCACCCATGAATGAGGCAGGGCCAGAGTATTAGAGGCATAGGTGGCCTCAGGACAGCAAGGACCGGGATCTCAGGGATGAGCAATGTGGTTGAACATCTCCAGGGCTGGTCTTCTGATGTGAAGGTGAAAATGCAGTCCTGAGCAAGATTCATGTTTCCTAGAACATTGCAGGTAGTGTGGAAAGTGTCAAACGTGCCCATGTGAACACATGGGAGCCAGAGGCCAAAGTGCAAAGATTGATGGGGGTGCATCTGAGCAACAGAGGCTGGGCACCCCAGGAAGATGGAGACTGGAAAGGGTTACCTCCTACTAGGAGGGCTATAAGGAAATTAGTTCATCAGGTCCAAGAAGAGCTGGCAGGAAGAAGCCACCCAGGAAGGCCCGAGAGAAGGGACTCTGCTATAGACCGGGCATAGTGTGAGTCTGAGGACTGACTGGGCTGGTGGTATACATTCCAGGGACTTGTGTTTGAGAACCATGGCCTAGACCTGTGAAAGGAGATTCTTGAACCTGGTCTGGTCAAGGACCTGTGTAGCTATTAACAAAATAGTCACTTTCAAATTCACCCTGCTGAAACACAAAGGGGTCTGCTGTTTATAGTGCGAGCCTTGGTACTCCCTGGGTTAACTACAGAGTGGGTGAGAATGGTTGCTTGGACCTTTGACTTTTATTATTTTTCTAAAATACCTAAAATAGGAATTGAGCACTTAACTTTAAGCAGCTTGTCTTGAACCTTAAATCCCTAAAAGTAACCACTGTGATTAACACTGATCATTAACTCTATAGTAGCCTGAATCTCAAAGGAACACATTTCTTTTTTTTATATATTGATAAAATATGGTATCTTTATTCAACTTATACAAGCATTTTTCTTCATTAATAAGTCAGTTTAAATAGTTTCAGATAATGTAACTTACTTGAAATTAAGGAAAATGAAAATATTATTAAATCTTTGCAAAATCACATTTTCCTGATGAGAATAAAATAGAAAAGTGTAGCATAACTAAAAATTCTTGAGTCCCAGTTGTTTAGTATTATAAATAATTTAAAAAATATTTAAGGAAATTAAATAACCAAGCTATAAATAGTAATTTAATTTATTAAAATTGTGGATCTTTGACTTTTAAGCTCACAATGACTTCAATTTCTACCCATTGGCTCATTCACTGAGCATGAGGCCAGCACTGGGTAGCAAGACTCATGGTTATGGCCTAAGCTAGCCTGGAGAACTCACCATCCAGTGAGTTTCCAGGGTTCCTCTGGGTCAAGACACAGGCAAGACTGCGTTCACAGTAAGCCTTGAGTTACACACCATCAGTCCGTGTCCTTCCGGGTTCAAGGCCAGTTGAACACCCTGTAAGAATTAAGCTTGAAGTGTTTGTGGTACCAACTCTAAGTGGACCCCAGAAGCTTCTGAGGCCAGATGGGTGGGGCCACAGGCCAACGTGTGTTTCACCCCTCAGGTGCTCCTCTGGTCAGCCAATAAGGTGTTTGAAGAGCTGACAGACATCGAAAGACAGTTCCACAAGGCCTTCTATACTGTCCGGGCTTATCTAAACTGCGACCGGTACTCAGTGGGCCTCCTGGACATGACCAAGGAGAAGGTGAGGTCTCAAACTCTCAGGCACTTCCTCCCCAGTGTGACCCAGCTCATAGACTGAGTGTTCCTTTCTCTCTTCTTCTCTTCCCAGGAGTTCTTTGATGTGTGGCCTGTGCTGATGGGAGAAGCACAGCCATACTCAGGCCCACGAACACCTGATGGCCGGGTAAGTCAGGCTGATAGGTGGCAACTACCCACAATCTTGCCACCCTGGATCAAACTCCATGAAGAGGATGGGGGAATAGTGTAGCCCCAAGCACCTATCTACTCTCATCAGGTTGCACTGCCCCAGTGAGGGTGGATTCTCTAGATCTGCTTTAATTGCCAGAGCTCCTACAAATATTGTGACATGCTTCCACATGAATTTTAGTGTATGTGTGGAGTACGGGCCGAGTTGGTGTGAAGTTAAATGGGGTACAAGAAAGAGAGATCTAAAACCTGGGTTTGCAATACACATCTATGAGTGAGTGAGAGAGAGAGAGAGAGAGAGAGCACATACACTGTACATATGTAATTACCAGGTGCTGTACATGTGTCACCTCTGGATGTGCATTTTTTGTGCATGGATATGTCTGGGTGGGTGCTGATCTCTTTTCACTTAAAGAAAGACTCCATTGAGAAGCTGACCAGGAGTCCCTACACTGATATGTTTTGTTTCTCAGGAAATTGTCTTCTACAAAGTCATCGATTATATCCTCCACGGCAAAGAAGACATCAAAGTCATTCCGTAAGTGCTGGGGTTTGACAAGTGGCTCACACCAGGATGGGACATCCCCAAACACAACCTCTGGAGTAGCCATCTTTGGGATTTTTTATAAAGATTTATTCAATTTATATGAGTGTACTGTATCTGTCTTCAGACGCACCAGAAGGGAGCATCAGATCCCATTACAGATGGTCGTGAGCCACCATGTGGTTGCTGGGAATTGAACTCAGGGCCTCTAGAAGAGCAGTTACTGCTCTTAACCACTGAGCCATCTCTCCAGCCCATCTGGGGCCTTTATAGAGAGCCAGCAGTGCCTTCCCAAAATAGTGAGGAGGACATGGGCAGATGAACAGGGAAGTGACCAGCCTAAGGCACTTAGATATCTGAAACACATATCTAGGGAGTCAGATGATCTGTTCTGATGGCCTCACCAGCAGAAACTCAACCATTCCAGCCTTGGCAGGTGAAACCTCCAGAAGGTGAGTCTATCACCATATCCCAAAGAAAAGTCTAGCACAGAGCTCTGCCCTAGAGGGACAGTAGTCCTATGATTATGTGATCAATGACCTCATGAACCTATAAACCTGTCAACATCCCAAACAGGCTCCAAGAAGGCAGTAGGATTCAGGTATCATGAATGAAGAACAGGTAGCCAGCCCTGAGTCTCCAGAGGCCAACTGAAGTCAGGAGTCTCCAGTAGGGAAGGAGACCCTGCAAAATGAGGAGTTCCAACATGGCATAATGGAAGGAAGCTAGCTCATCGTGACCTCCTCCAGTCCTCATCAGCTTCCTAGCCTCATCCCACCTGAGCTCAGAGAAAGGCATAAAGTGAACTCATACATTGTTTCATCTAACAATGCAAGCATTCATTCCTCTGACCTCTGTTCTTTTCCCACAGCACTCCCCCGGCTGATCACTGGGCCCTGGCCAGTGGCCTTCCAACCTACGTAGCAGAAAGTGGCTTTGTGAGTGTCCCTCTCCAGGCCTTGGCCTGTACTGGCCAATGCTACGATGTGTGCTAACCTGCTACCTCCTATTAGCACTTCCTGCTAGATGCTGTTCACTTTGCCCAGTTAGAAGCTCCTCTGTTGTAGGCAAGGTTAAGTAGGTTAGTGCTTGTGTTTGTGTGTTCAGTTGCTCAGAGTGAAACTGTTTCTCTTTCTTTCCAGATCTGTAACATCATGAATGCTTCAGCTGATGAAATGTTCAACTTTCAGGTAATCTTCCTACTCATTTAATGAAACTGCATTTTACTAGAAAAAGAGGATATTTTGTCTCAAAAATGATGGATTGAATTAGGTTTTTCCACTTGAAACAACTTTTGGGGGGCTAGAGAGATAGGTCAGCAACTAAACTGTTTTCTATGATAGCATGAGGATCCATCACCCACACATATATGCACACCAATGTATGCAACATACACACATAAAACAACTTCACTTACACCTGTAATCCAGCACTCAGAAGATGGAGGCAGGAGGTTTGCTGCAAGTTAGCCCAAGGCCAACATTGGCTAAAGAGTGAGATTCTGTCTCGAAAAGCAAATGAAAAATAGAAAAAACAATTTCATCTCAATGACTGGGAAACCATACAGGAAATGTATTTGTACTTCCAGGTTTACAGTTGAGCTGATTTTATGTGGGCTCAGTTAGATTTAATTGATCTTGACTGACTCAGATGATCTTGTCTTGTCTCAGCTGAACTTACCTGGTCTCAACTGACCTTGGCTGGACTCGGGAGAGCTTATCTGGGCTAAGTGGATCCTGTCTGGCCTCAAGTGATCTTGGCTGGTCTTAGTTGATCTTCACTGGGTTTATCTGGGTTCAGTTGGTTTTCACTGTGTGCAGCAGAAGTCAGCTAATCTTTGAGCTCAATCAATTTGGTAGGACTCAGCGGAACCTCATCTGTTATCATTTGATTGAATGTGGTATAGTTGAACTTTTCTGTGCTGGAACTATGAAGATTTAGAATTTCTCTGCTCTACCTGTCCTTATCTGGGGTTTAGACAAATGTGCCTATGGCCACATGACACTTTCCTAAGGGAGGTTATGTTAGTAGAAACACCACTAACAGCCTCTTGGAGGAACTGGTTAAAAATTACCATCCATATTTCATATTGGAAGACAGAATGAACCAACTACATAGTGTTCAAAGTCCAGTGTAAAATAGAAACGTGGATCCATTTGTTGAGCAGTTAGTAAGTTCTTTGAGCAACACTTTTCAGTTCTTCTAATAAGTATTCATGGGGACTGGAGCCCTTATGTGCCCATGAAGTCTGCTATGCTGGGAAAATAGCCTCCTCTAGCCCACAAAATTACCACACAAAGCCCTTGAACATAAAGTTCACAGACAAGTGAAAGTAAAGAGTCAACATGCAACCTATTAGCATGGTCAGAGGACAGGAAAAAAAAATGAAGTCTAACCCTGCCCCTCCCACACCCTGGTCACCAACTCCTTACCAGACCACACCTGGAACAGCCTAGTTCTTTCCCTACTCCCTGCAGGAGGGGCCCCTGGATGATTCAGGATGGGTGATCAAGAACGTTCTCTCTATGCCCATTGTCAACAAGAAAGAGGAGATTGTAGGGGTGGCAACCTTCTACAACAGGAAAGATGGAAAGCCCTTCGATGATCAAGATGAAGTCCTTATGGAGGTAAATATCTAGTATCATACATGGACAAAAGGGTCCATCTATCATGTCGTGGGACATCAGTGAGGACTGTCCCTCTCCACACACATTTGGACCCTGCTTAGCACTACATCAGGGAGAAGGGGACAAAGATAGTTCCCAAAGTTCTATCTTGGAAGACCCCATTCATAGGCATCCACTGTACTGTAGTAGTCTGGGAAACTGGTCTCTGAGACACTGGTATAAAACATAGTTAAAACTCACCAGAGTGCATGGCTAATGGGGCTACACTCCTGTCTACCTCCAGTCTCTGACACAGTTCCTGGGGTGGTCAGTGCTGAACACAGACACCTATGACAAGATGAACAAGCTGGAGAACCGTAAGGACATCGCCCAGGACATGGTTCTGTACCATGTGAGATGTGACAAAGATGAAATCCAGGAAATCCTGGTACTGTTCTTGGTATTTTATGGGGCCCCTCTGACTGGGGGAGGCAGAGAACTCAGTGATAAGGATATATGTATGGGGCCCAATGGCTAGGACTAACCCTAACACTACACACTGACTGTGCAACCCAGACACTGTCCCTGTGCCTCATCCTAAGCAGTGAGTAGGTGTGAGCAGAACCTTCCTAGACCATCTCATTATTCCATCTGTAATCCATATGTCTCACTAAGGATAACACAGGGAAAGGAATAAATGTCAGGGTCCTCAGGAACTTACCACTTATGTCTGGAATTGAGGATGTCTGAGCACAAGGGAGACTGCTCTTCTTCAGTGATTACCCTGTGTTCAACATGTTCTGTGATGGTATACCACCATTCTGTTACATTCACAGGGTAAGGGTGATGTTGTCACTGTCCCAGGAGCAAAGGAGATACCACCACTGACACACTTATAGATGGACATAGATGGCATGGTACCGCCATTGTGTCACACTTGTGTGAAGGTTAATAGTCACTCAGTTATAGTCATAGGGTTAAGTGACCCTGTCACTTGTGAGGGAAAGGTACTGAGGTCACTATGTTACTGTCATTCCTGGGATGAGAGTGATATTGATGACTATCATATGGGGTGTAGGTGATGCTGTTACTCTGTTATATAGGGTGAAGTGACACTATCACTCAGTCCCACAACTCACCTGTTGCTCTCTGTTAGCCAACAAGGGATCGCCTTGGAAAAGAACCTGCTGACTGTGAAGAGGATGAGCTGGGGAAAATCTTGGTGAGAATCTGCTTCCAGTGGACACAAGCTGCTCTCATGAGTGTCAGGAGAGAGCCCTGGCCCACACAGCATCCTCTCTTGATGTTAGTGCTACCCATGTAGGCATGTCAACACTCCCCAGCAGAGAGGACAATATTGGCTAGTAAAGTGTCCAGCTGGAGTTTACTTGATATCTGCCCCGCTGAGCATCTCTGCTGTCCTATCTCCTCTGTTTCCCAGAACTAGCCATGTTTTAGTTTCTGCATGCACAATTTAGGCCCACTGTCCATCTGTGCTGCCTCCCTGTAGGAGCATCTAGGTACTACAGTCCCTATTTTAGATATATCTATGTTCATGTGTGTGCACACTTCTGTGTACACACACGTGTGTGTAGACACACAGAAACACCTGTTTGTGTGTCTCCCAGAGAACACCCGTACATCAACTTGACAATTGTGGGGCACCTACCTTTTTCTGTCACCTGTGTGATTTATCAGAATCACCAGAGCTGTTTGTCTTACTGAACAAGCTCTAGAGTTTATTAATTCCAACAAGTTCTAAACACCAATGGCTCTGTGTGTCGTGAGTGTGCACATATGTGCCCATATGTCCATATGGGTAGGTCTAAATCCATGAGTGTACCTCTGTAACTTTTCAAGTATATATCTTATATGTTTGCTTTTCTAACATCACTGTCACCAAGCCAGGCAAGCTTCTCACTGTCAGGTTACCTGGTGCAAGGAAACAGTAGGATAAGATAAACAGTGGCCTAGCTATAAATTTGAGATATACCTGGGTGTCTGCCTGGACAATGGTTCAGAGAAAAGAAAGGTTAAGAAGCAGTAAGGGTGTGGTAGGCCTGCCTCTCTCAGCCCACAATCTCTCTTACAGAAGGAAGAACTTCCAGGGCCGACCAAGTTTGACATCTATGAGTTCCACTTCTCTGATCTGGAGTGTACAGAGCTGGAGCTAGTCAAATGTGGCATCCAGATGTACTATGAGCTGGGTGTAGTCCGAAAGTTCCAGATTCCCCAGGAGGTGAGGAGATATGGTTGGAGGTTCCAGAACAAGAGGGAGTAGAAGGGTGGTTAAGGGTTACAGGTCCCCCAAGAGGTGAAGTGTGTATGTATGTATCAGAATGAGGGTATCCACAAGTCCCACAGAGAATCTAGTCAAACATGTCCATCACAGTGAAATATACTTGGCAAATATATCTAGAATAAATGATTGGATGGATGGAAAGTTTGTTAACTAGGTGTTCCAAATAACATTTTTATTAGGACATCACAGGGAAATAAGACCCTTGGTGGGGAACTGTAGCAACTGCTCACCAGAATAGAAAACACATAGTATCTTCTAGGTTTGCCTCTCAGGGATCAACATTTGGAGGAAGGGAAGAGCTCAGAGCCCCACCATCCTGCTCTTTCCATGGTTTCTCACTCTGTCCTGAATCCACCTCCATACCTGTGCTCCCACAACACAAATGAAGAATGGATAATTTCTCATGCTCCTCAGAAAACAGAAGCAACAGGCTGATATTTCTGAAAGAAAATTTTACTAAATGCTAAGGGAAACAGACAGAAAGAAAACCATTGGAATAAAAAATATTTCCAAATAATTATTTGACCCTAAATATCATAATGGAAGGAGTAAAGGGTTCCCTTAGCCTGCATCCTCTTGTTGAAGAAAATGTTGAGGCTTCCCACCTTTCTGCTCACAGGCCACATGTGGCTCAGGCCTTAAACCAATGGGTTTTTTTGTTGGGTTGGTTATTTAGTTGGTTTTGGTTTTTGCTTTCTCAAAAGATCTCACATGCCAGGAGTCCTCTTTCCATTGTGAGTCTGAACCTTGGGAAGAGAGAGGCATCAAATTCCCAAGGGCTGTTCTTTGTTCTGGTGTGAGAGCCCTTCCCAAACAGGAAGGGGCCAGTGAGAACAAGGAGCAAGGGCTCTGAGGCCAACAAGATAGAAGTGGAGAAATAGGTATAACAGACTCTAAGGCAAGCAGTATGAGAGGCTTGGGTAGACTCTGATATGGTGCTGTGTAGGCTCATGTGTGGATCTCAGAGCCCAAATGTACTTTGCTCCCCAGGTCTTGGTGCGCTTTCTATTCTCTGTCAGCAAAGCCTATCGAAGGATCACCTACCACAACTGGCGCCACGGCTTCAATGTAGCCCAGACCATGTTTACCCTACTCATGGTACGTATGTAAATTGGATGGGCTAGATGAATCAGAGGGCTGGGGCAAGGACCACAGCTAACTATCTTCTGGCCCAAGGATGCCAATTGTGTGTATCCAGTCCTAGCAATGGGTGGAAGGGACCTGGGTGGGCAAAGGAATGGGTTTGGGACATCCCACATCCCCTTTAACCACTGCCTTCTGGAGCCAGAGAGCTGGGCCAGTGGCAGGACTCAGGACTGGATCTATTCCCACAGACAGGCAAACTGAAGAGCTATTACACAGACCTAGAGGCCTTCGCCATGGTTACAGCTGGCTTGTGCCACGACATTGACCACCGTGGCACCAACAACCTGTACCAGATGAAGTAGGCTGTGGGGAGGGCAGGCTTGTGGTGGGCATGGTAAACCATAAATCGCGTGCCCTCAGGGTGAGTCTTTGCAGTCTGGCAATCAGTACTGAGATGGACCACCTTGAAGATGCAGTGCCACATGGGTCAGACCTCATCCCACTGCCTTCTAACATTGCTTTTGTTGTGTTCCCCTGTTAAATAAAATAAACAACAGATCGCAGAATCCTCTAGCCAAGTTACATGGCTCCTCAATTCTGGAAAGGCACCACCTGGAATTTGGGAAGTTTCTGTTGGCAGAGGAGGTTTGTTCCTGATTTGGTTATGAGCTGTGTCTCCTCTGGGCTGTGGTAGACAAGCAGGAGGTCCTGGGCAGCATGGATTTATCAGTGTGAGGTGCTAAAGGACAGGCTCACATCTAGAGATGTTCCCACGTGGGGCAGAATTGCAGTCATGGAGGCAGTAGCTAGGAATGGCCACTAGAGGGTACAACAGATCATGGAAACGGGCAAAGGTATCTGACCCAGGACACTGACAGAGGGTAGACGCCAAGGGAAGGCAGGGATGGCCATCTTTGCTTGGAGACGTAGCCATAAGACTGATCTTCACATAAGTGAAGGCAAGGTTAGAGTGAGGGGATTAGACAGAGTCGGCCCTGAGAGTCAAAAACAAGAGTACCACGGACAAACTCTGCCACAACCCAACACCAACTTATGGTCCCCACAGAGCCTGAACATCTACCAGAACCTGAACCGGCGGCAGCATGAACATGTGATCCACCTCATGGACATTGCCATCATTGCCACTGACCTGGCTCTCTACTTCAAGTAAGAATGCATCAGAGGCAGGAGGTGTGGGCAGAGCCCTCCGTAGACATAGATAACCATGGCCAGTCTGTCACCTACTCCTCCCCTCCTTCTTGGCGTCAGGAAGAGAACAATGTTCCAGAAGATTGTGGATGAATCTAAGAACTATGAAGACAAGAAGAGCTGGGTTGAGTACTTATCCTTAGAGACCACACGAAAGGAGATAGTCATGTAAGTAGCAGGTCCACTGCTGGCCAATTAGCCCTAATCCCAGGGACAGGAGACGCCACGAGGGTTCATAGGCCTCACCATTGAATCCAGAATCTTCCTTAGCACCCCTGACCACCACTTGCTTCAAACTCAGCTCTCCTTCACCTACAAGGTAGTGACTCGGGACCAGCACCTTCCCTAGGACTATCCCAGAGAGCTGCCGAGAAAAATGTGTTTACTCTCTGCTCAGAAGGACAGGTAGTCTGTTCTGTCTGTCCACAGGGCCATGATGATGACTGCATGTGACCTGTCTGCTATCACCAAGCCCTGGGAAGTCCAGAGCAAGGTCAGGACTGATGACCATCTGGACCCAGAATAGCCCTTCGCAGGCCATCCTGGGTCTGTACCTAGGGAGCTACAGGGAAATGGTGTTGGTTTTTGAAGTCATACCTGGGTACAGCAGTGAGAGGCACCATATGAACACTGCCTGTAGGACCTTGAGGGGAGGGCCTATGCTCCTGAACATGGAGCCCCACTATAACTTTTGTGTGTGCTTAGGTTGCTCTTCTGGTGGCTGCTGAGTTCTGGGAACAGGGGGACTTGGAGAGGACTGTCTTGGATCAACAGCCCATTGTGAGTGTTGCTTCCAGAATATTCTATCTTGGCATATGTATTAGAATGCTTGGTAGCGCTCCAGACCCCAGGAATTTAAGGTCCCGGAGTCTTAGCCTTGATTTGTGGGGCCCTTTGGCATGACTATGGGTAATTTTGCATCTTGCAGAAGAATAGAAATCACGAAAAATTGTTAGATCGGGGTTGTAGTTCAGCAGGAGTACCTAGGGTCTATGCAGCTGCAGAGTACATCCATTAGGCAGGACAGTCCAGGGAGGTCAAGTCAGAGAAGGGCAAGCCCAGGGAAAGGCAGGGAGAAGTGGTGGTAGTCCATGGCAAGACAGACAATGAGGTAGTTACAGCTAGGGTTAGGGCCCACCGCTAACACCACAGATGGCATCTACATACATGGGAACTGGGAACTACAAAGGGTTGTTCTGACCACTTATCTTCCAAGCCAGCTCTGGCTAGTGTGAAGAACTGTTTGGAGCAGGCTAAGCAAGAAATAGGTCTTTGCAGCAAACAAAGTCTCATAGGGAGAGACAGCACCCATGCCATCTGCCTGTGTTTTCTTTACAAGCCCATGATGGACCGGAACAAAGCAGCTGAGCTCCCTAAGCTGCAAGTTGGCTTCATCGACTTCGTATGTACTTTTGTATACAAGGTGCGCAGCAGAGGTATTCCATGTTGGCTGGGGTGGACTGGCTCAGAGTGGGTTGGGAATGGGCTGAATCCAGCAGGGATCACACAGGGACATTTGTGTGATCTTCACCCTTATTTGATGGGGGAAACCACAACACCCACCTTAACCTGCCCTGCTAATTGTCCCAAAACTTATGACTGTCCCTCAGAAGCACTAAGTGTATTTCCTAAAATGTCCTTACTCACCCTGAGGTCTCACCTTAAATATCTCTGCCTCAGAGGGCCTCTTTACCCACAATGGGCACACCATCTTCAGGAAAATGGCTACAACTTGTCTACTAGGTATCTGTGAAAATGTGAAGGTGAACCTGAGTCTTTTTTTTTTTTTTTTTTTTTTGGTTTTTCTAGACAGGGTTTCTCTGTGTAGCCCTGGCTGTCCTGGAACTCACTCTGTAGACCAGGCTGGCCTCAAACTCAGAAATTCGCCTGCCTCTGCCTCCCAAGTGCTGGGACTAAAGGCGTGTACCACCACTACCTAGCAAGCCTGAGTCTTATCTGTCTCCAATGGCATACCCCAATACAACCTGAAGAACATGATAGCAGCCATGTTCCCACTAGCTGGTCAGGCACCAATGAACTGCCAAGTTCTATTTGATCATAGAATATAAGACAGGAACTTGAAGAGACTCACAAGATAGTGTCCTCATGTGATGTACATCACACCCAAGCTCCACACCACTCTAGTACTCAGTGGTGACAGACCCCACATTGTTAGGTAAATGCTGTGTGACTTCAAGTGAAGTCAATTGTAAGCAGCCAAGGAGGAAGGAAGAGGTGGTCACTGTGGACCCCACTGTTCCTCGGCCCATTGACATCACCTGAAAACAGCTGTAGTGCTTGTTGGAACTTCCAATCCTCCTGCAGGTGACATTCTCTATTCTTGGGATATTCAACCTGCTAGTACTGTATCATAAATACTTATACCCAGCAGCACCATCTCACAAAAGTTCCTATCCTGTCCCCCCTCCTCAGGAATTTTCTGGAAAGGAGACACCTCAGTGGTTCTCTCCTATGCTGGTTAACTATAGATGGCATTGCCTGGTGAAATGAGCTAAGGATCAAGAAACCAAGCTTAGCCGGGCGTGGTGGCGCACGCCTTTAATCCCAGCACTCGGGAGGCAGAGGCAGGCGGACTTCTGAGTTCGAGGCCAGCCTGAGTTCCAGGACAACCAGGTCTATACAGAGAAACCCTGTCTCGAAAAACCAAAAAAAAAAAAAAAAAAAAAAAAAGAAACCAAGCTTATGCTGGGCCTCATTTCACTGTCCTTATGACTTCTAAGATAAATATGCCACAGATACCAGAATCCTATAACCAAGATCTATAGCTCCATGATTCTAGAGCATTCTCAGTCCAATGAGTCTGGTGGCAGGGAAGCCTGAGGCCTTGAAGAGCTACCATTTGAGCCCTCCAGGATCAGTGAAACAGCATGGTGACTTCTCAGTTCCCTCTAGGAATTTTCTCGATTTCACGAAGAGATCCTGCCCATGTTTGACCGACTGCAAAATAACAGAAAGGAGTGGAAAGCACTAGCTGATGAGTATGAGGCCAAAGTCAAGGCCCTGGAGGAAGAAAAGAAGAAGGAAGAAGACAGAGTCGCAGCCAAGAAAGGTCTGGGCCCCTCAGAGAACTGGGATGCGCTCATAGTTAACCCCTAAGTCAATGCTGTAAGACGGCAGAGAACCACCAAGCAAGCACCAAGGCAGCTAATTCAGACAGTCCAACAGCTGAGACAGAGGCACTGGAGCCAAGGAATGTCCCACCCATCTATCCTGTCCCCCAAGGAGCATGGCTGTTCATGCTATGTAGACAACAGACCAGACTGAGATGTTCTCTCAGACAAGAATACTAGTATATCCATTGTCTCTGAGACAAGAATACTAGTATATCCATTCTTATACGGGGGGAGTAAGCTCACTCAACTCCTATCAGCCTCTTGTTCCACAAAGAAGTTCCTTGCCAGGTGTGGTAGCAGATGCCTGTAATCACAAACCCCTCCCCAAGCTATCCTCAGAGTCGAGAGAGAAAACCTGAACCAAACAACAAGAAGGCAAAAACACTGAGCTGAGCAAGAGTTTTAAGCAGGCACAGTGCTTGCCCTATATCATGTGAATCTGTTAAACAAGTTGATGCCCCCAGGATCAGAAGCCCAGTGGCACTATCTTATCTTTTCCAGGGTTTGTTTACCCTGGACCTGGGGTTCTCCAGGGCCACTGTAAGACCACATTGAAGAGCACAGCTTCTGGGTCACAGGAGGTCAGGACTGAAAGTAATCAGGGCATAGTGACCGAAGAGGCTCAAGTGCTAAGCAAGGCTCAGCATAATCGGCTTGGGTTGGCTACAGATCTAGTTCAGCCCCTGCCGGGAGAACCTACAGGGTCAGAGGGCACTGGTTACAGAAGACCAGGGCTCACACTCTTATCTTCTTTTGCAGTGGGCACAGAAGTTTGCAATGGTGGTCCAGCACCCAAGTCCTCGACCTGCTGTATCCTATAAGCCCTGTTTCATGGCTTTGGGTCCCTCCTGCCACTCACCCAATGTATGCGGACTCTGCCTATAGCAATTTGGTATAAGACATTAGGAACAGGAGAAAAAAAAAAAAGATCGAATGTAACTTTGGATATTTTGAAATTTTAAAGGTGTTTTTACAAATTAAAACCAACTATGAATAAGTTAAATGGTGTGGCCCATAATATTTATCTGGTTTGATAAGATCCCACAGAGATCTTTATAAAGGATCTGTGGAATGTGTCTGGAATGAGAGCTCTACTATTGTACGTACGTATTCAGTTCCATCTGCTTCAGTAAAAACGTATGCCCAGGAAATCAGAACAACATAGAAAAGAACTCACCAGGACCACACATGCTGACAGCACTGGAGGGGCACATCACATTTGGCCTGTTGAGAAACTCTGCTTGCTGGGCCAAGGCTGTGAGCAGAGCTGAGATCAAATGCAAGTGGCCTGAATGCTTGGGTGGGACCCTAAAGAAGGAAGCAGCCAGCAGCTTTGTTTGCTGTTGATGCTGCAGCTGTACAGAGGAACCTGGAAGGTAAAGCAGGGGCAGTCCAATGGGACAAGACTAACCTCTGAGATGGGCACTATCTGGCAAAGAACAAGCTTACGGGAATCTCAAAGAATCTGTCCTCCTGACAGGCCAGCACTAACTGGATGGGGCCATTCCTGGGAAGAGAAGACATCCGGAAGTTTGCCTTTAACACTATGGGGCATGGGGGTGGCAAATTTAACCCTCAGAGCCCCAGATAGCGGGATACCATTGGGGGGAGGGTGGAAGGGGAAAGCAGCTCCTCAGCCTCTAAAACCAAATAAACAGCTTTGAAGTATGTATATGCTGGCTCTCATTACATTTGTAGATCCGCTCACTTTAAAAACAAAAACAGGCTACAAACCTAGAAAACTTATTCAAAGCCCAGAACAGAGGTAGCAGTAACACTTCTAGTTTGCTTTTGGTTGTTGTGATAACCATCACCAAGAGGCAACTTGGAGGGTTTGCTCTATTTGGTTTACAAAGTCTCTATCAGTCAAGCAGAAGAGCCAGGAATCACAGAAGAACAGTGCTTTCTTAGAGGACCATCTGCCCAGTGGGCTGGGCACTTACACAAATTAACCATCAATTAAGAAAATGCTCCACAGACATGTCCACAAGCCAGTCTGATAGACAATTCCTCAACAGAGGCTCCCTCTTCCCAGGTGTCTAGTTTGTGTCAAGTTGACAAGAACTAACTAGCATCCCAGCTGGACACAAGGGCCTAGTCGTCCAGGCTTCCTTGAATAGTTCAGCTTTAGGTCACTTTCTAAGACCTAGAGAAGAATTATCAGTTGGGGGCACAAGACCCATGTTACTGTAAAGGCATCAACACCCATCCTCCTGTGCTGGGCCCGAGCTACTGACATAAACAGAAGAGTCCAGATCAGAGCAGAGCAAGCTGCTTCCAGGAGGCTAGGCCACTCCAGGGATTACCCCAGCATCCCTGGAGCCCTAATTTGGCTTTACCACTGCACCTTCACATGCCCCAGCACTTCTCACTTTGTCTGTGTGTCGGGTAATGATCATTAATTCCTTTGAAACTCCACCCACTGCACCCCACCCCCGACCCTCCCTATCCGAGGAAAAGCCAGGATGCAACCACAGAGCTGGTACCTAGAAGCAAACAGTAAAGAGAGAGGAAGCCAGAGCATCACACAATGAAGCTTTATTCGTCCTCAACGACTAGAGAAAAGCAAGCTCGCTGACGCCTCACTTGAGAATGCTGTCATCTTGAGCTGAAAAGTGAGAAGAGACCATGTCAAACATTATACAGACTCGGGCCACCTTATGGGGACTTGGGCTTTAAACAATCAAGAATCTAATTCCAAGAGAACCCTAACTTCATTACTAAAACCATCCCTTCCATCCCCAACTGCCTTCTCCATCTGACTGGAATCCACAGGAAGTCAACAGAGAGGGGTCAGAGAGCCTGCTCAGCAGTAGCCTCTTGAAAGGCAATTTGCAGATGCCACCCAAGAGAAGGGACAGTATGCCTCTCACACTCCACTGGGCTCCACGGAGGACAGCACTGGACAAAAGAGTCATGGGATGAGAGGCAGCCCCTGGTCCACTAAGCAGCAGCTACTTCCAGAAAACTCGGGGGTGTTGGGAGAGGCTAAAAGCCCTACCTTCTGCCAGTTCTCTCTCAATCCGTTTCAACTCATCTAGTCTCTTCTTTTCCTCCGCTGCTATTCTCCTCTCCTCCTCTGCCCGGGGTTTTAGGTAACCTGGGGGGAGTGGAAGCAATTCAATTAACTTCTTCTCTGAAAATGCTGCTTCGTGAAAAAGCCGACTCCAGAATCTCCAGATAGCTGTTCCCACCTGCCCCCCTCTAGGGCCTAGCATCATCTCCCTCCCAAGGAGCTGCAGGCTCGAGCAGTGTCACACAGCCTCTCACCCGGAATCCCGTTCTCCCGGTCCCCAAACTCACTGTAGCGCTTGGCGCCGTATGCCATGCCGAGGATCAGAGCGGAGTACCGGCCGAACTGCAGAAGAAAACGTTACAGCAGAAGGCACACCAAGGGAACAAGGGGATCGCAGGGGTCGGAGATCGAGGAGTACTGGGAGAGGGAGTACTGGGCGGGTGTGTGTGCGCAAGGGTTGCAGGGCCCGGATTGCTCCGAGACCACAGCCGGCAGTCCCGAGGGTGGGCAATGCTAAGTCACGGGAGGGGAGGGGAAAGGGGGCATACAGGGGCTCTGAGCACCGCGCAACAACGGGGAAGAGGATTCACCTTGATGAGTGGAGAGACCTGAACCGGGGGCACCATTTTGTCCGTGACCTTCGCGCCGGAAGCTCAACTGAGGCGGAAGACAGAGAATGAAAGACGCCTCCTGAAGCCAGAAAGGCGCATGCGCCGCAGCGAAAACGCTGCCCCCTAGCGACTGGAGGATAGCCGAGCGTTCCCACGGGGCTGGTTACCACTTTCCAGGTAGGAAGGCTCTGGGCTGTTAGTGTAAGCTGGCTTCAGAAGGGTGGTGACGCAGAGCCTCGTTACTTCAGCACCGGCGTGTAATGACTGACCAGCCCTGGAATCCGTCGCCCACCTGTTGTGGACTGGAGCACGCAAACAATCCCTTTGTCTCTTGGAACAGACGAGCACACCTGGCCGACTCCGCCGGCCCATTGGGTGCGGTGGGTTGGGCACGAGATTACAGAACTTGTATTGGCCCTTCCTGAGAGGTCAGCAACCTTCCAGGGCTTTCCTGCAATTTCCGGCATTGGACACATATATCCTCCGACCAGTGTTTTCTCGCCCAGAGCTCCTAATTTCCATCTCTGGATGTTTTGGGCCTTACAGGTAATGTTCATCCAAATGAGGCTAACCCCTGGATCTCCCTGTCCACACTCTCAGGACCACAGGTCCTGAGTCCTATTGACCTCTTTTTCAGGCCTCCTGGAGACTGACCATGGAGCACCCAGATTGCCAAACTATCTTTCTGCAGTCCATGTCCCCAGAGTGGGTACCTCTCTAGCAGCCATGTCGGTCTAGACCAACCCTTTGTGATCCCTTTGGCAAACACTTATCTCCAAAAATATTTACGTTATGACCCATAACAGTAGCAAGATTACAGTTTTAAAGTAGCAATGAAAATAATTTTATGTTTGGGGGGGTCACATAAGGAGCTGTATTAAAGGGTCACAGTATTAGGAAAGTTGAGCATCACTGGCCTAGATGGAAGTTGTCCAGGGATGGGGCAAGAAGGAGACAAGGTGATTATCAGCTGTGTCTATTGGCAAGCATCTTTGTGTATATCTGTCATGGTACAGTTTGTAGCCACCCACTGAATGGCTGGCTTTACCCCAATGCCCCATAGTGACTTGAAATCTTCCTAAGGCTGTTGATTGAACCAGCCTCCTCAGTTTTGCATTGCACCAGGGCTTGGAAAGATACACAGTCTGTAGGGATGGGGTATCTTTTCCTGATTCTTTATAGTCCATATTTATAAAGAGAACATAACTATGACTATAAAGTGGAGAAAATGCAGCAATGAAAACTGCAGGACTCATAATAGGTACCCAGCTCTCCTGGGCCGTCGGGAGAGGAACCATTGCCCTAGACTCTGGAACTTTGCCTACCTTTGATCTGGAGTCGAAGCCCTAGGTCTTCTCTGTTAGAATCCTAGAAATGTTCCTAAACGGAGACGAGAACTACCCAGGCCATGTGCCACAGGCGCTCTTACCGTGCCTTTGAGACGTTTGAACTTCAGTTCCTCACTCCCATCCCTACCTGAGCCACAGTGAGATTCCTGCCCTCCTGCCAACTCACTGCTCCCCAAGGAAGCTGCAAAGCCATGCTAACCTACAAGGCACCAAGTAAACACCCCTCATGGTCATCTGCACATTGAGCCCCCTCCCTTCCCTGATCTTGAGCAACTGGTTAGATAAAACCTTATGTGATCAAACAGGTTCCCCTCACTAAATCTTAAAATAAACCAGACTCTTTAGCGGCTCAAGCGTCCAGACCTGGAAGTGTCTTTGGGGTCCAAGGGGAGTGTGGATTGAGGGGTGGGTACACAGAAGCTACATGGAGTAGAGACAGAAGAGGCTTATGATACACACATTGGCACAAGCATACACACGGATGGCTTGACATCTGCTGCTGCTTGGGGTCATTTGTCAGGCAGGGGAAGTGGTTAAGGTCCCACATAGCTCAGGACACCAGGAGGAGGATTCTGCACCTGTTGGAGACAGCTGTGTGCAGAATCTAAATATTCCCAGTGGGCTGCTATCGTTAGTGCTGTGCCCAGGCTCAGCCAAGATCCTCCCTTGGGTCTTGCCCTCTCATATTCAGAGCTTGCCACCCCTGTAGCTGGGCTGAGCCCAACTGAGGCCCTTTACTCTCAACTATCATTCCCACACCTGGACAAACACCCACCTCTGGTAATGTGGAAGATGTCACAGTTTAGAAATGTACCAAGGTAGGCGTTACCCAGCTATCAGATGCACAATCCATTCCCACTTGTCCCATCTGTGGCTGCTGAGGTCCTACTTCCTGCTCCTCTTATCTATGCTCTGAACTATGGGACTGTGGGGGCTCTCATCTGCTCACTTCATTGTATTCTCTGAACATTCTCATACCATACAGCCTGCAGGCTCACTCCCATATCTCCTGCCCTCATTCTCACCCCCAAAATCCCATGTCTGGCATCAGTGACAGAATGCAAGTCATATTGCTTCCCTGAACTTTGCCTATCAGATGAGTAATGGGAAACCTGAGGGCCGTGTCAGGACTGACCCCATTGCAGGCAGTCTAACCTTCTCTAAGGCTCTTCTGCCTCAGAAATGTTATTGCCCATGACCCAGCTACAGAAGGGCCAGAAGTGGCATCAGAGTGGCTCCTAGGTCTGCCAGTTAATCAGGAAGTAAAAAGTGCCATGAAAGACTTTATACACACAAAACAAATCATAAATTCTTTACCAGGCTATGGTGGCACAATCCTAGCACTAGAGAGGAAGAGGCAGGCAAATCTCTGAGTTTGAGGCCAGCTTGGTCTACAAAGTGAGTTCCAGGTGAGCCAGGGGATACACAGAAAAGCCCTGTCTCAAAAACAAAACAAAACCCGACAAAACATACATTCTTGGGCCAGGACCATTTATTTGCTGGTTTTGAAAAGATAGCACTCTATCCTCAGCACCTCTGGTTTCTGCTGCCCTAGCAGAGCCCAGTTGCTTAGGATGAATGAGATGCCCAGCCTTGGCCAGTAATATGGCACATGCCCTGGAGATGTAGCATCCTTGGCAGAGTAAAACTTCCTGGTGCCTGGGCTGAGAGAAGGGTTATCTGGGTTACCACTGGCCTACCTGGGCTCTGCAGTTGTCCAGTCCCCTGGGGTGGCAGTCTTCAGCCTGTTCTTGTAGGAAGGGGCAACCAAAGTCTGTCTTACTGGACCAGGAATCTTAAGACTGGCAAGAACTGGATCCTGGGCAGGCAAGACTCAGGCATGGTGAGCAGGTAACACAGGAGGTGCTGGTCAGGGGCATCCAAGTGTGTGTATGCATGCACTTACACAAGGATGCCTTTGCGTGTTTGCTCATGGGAACATAAAGAATGGTTGTGGTTGTAGAGATACCTGGCCTGCAGCTGCCATGTGGTGACATACTAGGAAGAATAAGGGAGGGCTGGGACCTTTAGAAAACTGGATGCCAGGAATGAACCCATCCTTGGAGTTCATTTACCCTGAAGCCCTCTAGGATTAAACATAGTGGACTGCTTGGACCCTCCAGTGCTACAGTTCCATCATCCTGTGAGTTAAGTCTCCCAAAACATGGGATGTCCCTGAGTGTTCCCCCAATTGCCTCAAAGTATTCATGTCTCTCAAGACAGCAGGAAGACCAATGGAGAACAGCATTGCATATCCAGAGGGCACTTTCCAATGTCTTCTCTAATTCTGAGCAGACCCTGATCTGGGAGTTCTACGAGGCGAGTCTGCCTTTGCTCTCTGGCAAGCGCCCCCTCCCCAAAACTGGTACCTGTCCCTTTGATGGAGCAGGACTAGGTGGGGGTGGGGGTAAGGGTAGGAGCTAGGGCAAAGCTAGGCCACCCGTGGCACACTAAATCTGGCGTTGACTCTTAGCCCTTCACACTCATGGATAAGGACAGAGACAGCGTCATTGACAAAGAGAACCTGTAGGACACTTCATCACTTCCCTGAGTAGGTGTGACTTCCTCCTCAGGTAGAGCAAGGGCATTGCATCTAAATGCTGATATACCCTCTTATTTGGGAGGTGCTATGACCAATTCTGGGTTTGTTTAGTTTTCCCTTAGCTTTTCCAAAGTACTTTATTCTCATGGTCTTAGGGTACCTATTCAAGGCCCTGGTTTGTTTAGAGCTGGCAGAGGATGTCCAGGATGGTTAGAAAAATCTGGGATGGGTTTGAGGCAGGAACTGGGGAGGCAACCCAGTGGATTACACAGCCGGCCCTATTCCCCTCTCTGACACCTCCATCCTACCCCTAGACTCACCTTGTGGGCTTAGAAGAGGGTATGTATGGGTAGGCCAATTCATTATCTCAGAAAGAGATGCCAGCTCTTCTCCCACCCTCTCTGAGCCAGAGACTTCTCTCTCAAAGTTGCCTACCATGAGACACCCCTGAGGTGGAATCAGAGGGTGGTGCAAGGACTTTTGGTCCTATCTTAAAAGCTGGGAAAGACAGTTACTTTTCATCTGGGATAGTGGTTCCCTAGTGCCTACCTTCTCTATATTTGAGAACAGAAAACAGTTCTCAAATTTCTCCTCTTCTCCACAGCAGATGATGTCCTTAGATTTGAAGTGACCTGAACAAATGCAACCTATGTTCCCCACACTCGGGCCAAGGGCTCCGTCTCATGCTTCTCCTTTGTCTGCATGTGCTCAGCACTGCACTCAGAAATCTGTCCCAGGTCAGAGCTCACTGTTCATCCCTCCAAACATGGTAGATACATGGTAGATGTAGGCTGTCCTGTAGGGTCACCTGTCAGTGTCAAGGACAGAGGGAGCTGGGGATGACAATGTGGGCCCACTGAACACCCTACTCCTGCCCATGCTTGCAACAGGCAACACTAACATCAAGGACAACAAGGTGGATGCCATTCTCAAGGAGTCCTCAGGGCCTATCAACTTCACCATGTTCCTGAATATGTCTGGAGGGATGAACAGTGAGCTCTGACCTGGGACAGCCCTCACTCAGCTCAGCCTCCTGCTAATGTTTAGTTTCTAGTTCTTAAAACTCCATATATCAAAAAAAAATAATAATAATAAGTTGGGCAGTGGTGGCACACGCCTTTAATCCCAGCACTTGGGAGGCAGAGGCAGGCAGATTTCTGAGTTTGAGGCCAGCCTGGTCTACAAAGTGAGTTTCAGGACAGCCAGAGCTATACAGAGAAACCCTGTCTCGAAAAACCACCACCACCACCAACAACAACATAATAATAATATAATAATGTTTCTACATATTTTACATAGGCACCTAGGATAGCTTAGACCCCTCCCCCGCAGAGCCTGTGGCCATTAATGTGGCACAGGCCTTGGAAATGCAGCACCCTCGGCAGAGCAAAGACTCCTGGTGCCTTGGCTAGGAGAAGGAGTAGCTATGTCATTTCCAGGCTACCTAGTCTCACTCTGCAGTTGTCCAGTCCCCTGGGATGGTAGCCCTCAGCCTGTTTTTGTCCAAAGACTCCACTAGACGTCTGAGCTGTCCTGGGGGACATCTCTTGAGACACCTCTCTCAGTAGTTCTCAGGCTTATGAGTCCCAACACATTTCCCATCTATCTAGCTATACGTAGCCTCTGTCACTCTCAAAGACCTGACCCCCAAATGGAAGCCAGGGCTACCCATGGGTATCTGAGAATCTAAGGTTTCCTCATAGAATCAACAACAAGGGTTCTTGGGATCCTGAAACAGGAAAGATTCCCCAGAAGGTAGAGCAAGACTAAGCACTTGAAGCTCTAGGACAAGGCAGAACTCTAAAAGCCTCTTTGTGGGCAGGCACAACTAATATCTTCAAGATGCTCAACCTTGATGGCAATGGAAGCATCCACAAGGAATAGTGAGTTCTGGTTTGGGGTCTGCGGAACACCTACCCTGAGAAGAGACATAGTACCTGGGCCCCAAGGCCACCTCACCAGCCCCTCTTGAGCTCTAACTCCAGGGCATTAAATAGTCACCCTAAGACCCTGAGAGCAGAGTCATTTGGCCGTTCTTGCCATTTGGGCCTTCATTACCCAGGATGCCATTGTCTATCCATCTATTGCTGTCTTAAACTCCTTTCATAGATGCATTACTTACACACAAACAGCACTAGGAATAAGAAACATTCTGGCATCCCAGCATTTGACTCTTACCCCATCAGGTATCTGCCATGAGTCATGATGGGCTCCAGGAACCATTAGGCACTTGGCCCTTGGTAGCAGGTGGGTAGGATATACATTCTAAAAGCCCAAGCATGCCGGTAGTGGTGGCGCGTGCAGCTAGGATTTGCTGAAGGAGGCAGAGGCAGGAGGATCACGAGTTCAAGGGCAACCTGGGCTACACATTGTAACCAAACCAAACCAAACCAAACCAAAAAACCAAACCAACCAACCAAAAAAAGCTGGGTGTGGCAGCGCACGCCTTTAATCCCAGCACTCGGGAAGCAGAGGCAGGCAGATTTCTGAGTTCGAGGCCAGCCTGGTCTACAAAGTGAGTTCCAGGAGAAACCCTGTCTCAAAAAACAAAAAAAAAAAAAAAAAAAAAGCCCAAGCATATCAGAGGGCAGCTAGAAGCAACATTCCTCCAAAAGTATAGATCACCACCTTGCTGCTGGCCAGCTCAGTAATAGAGGCAGTAGACAAAGAGGCAGACTTAAGTCAGGCCTCCCATGAGAGGAGCCACAAGTAGGAACTTTCTGCTCTTCCTCAGAGCAGCCTAATTAATTGGTCACTTTTCCATTCTCAGCATCAAAGGTCTACTGATGTTTCAAGCCAACAGGATGACTGCAAATGAGACCTGCCCAACCCCCAACCCCACTCCTATGGCTTTACAAGCCCAAGTATATCACAGGGCAGCTAGAGGCAACTTTCCCCCAAAAGGATGGATCACCACCCTGCTGCTGGCTAGCTCAATAATAGAGGCAGCAGACTATGAGGCAGGAATAAGGTCTAGGTTTCCAGCATGTCTGTACCATTTATTTGCCACTCCCACCATCACATTACTCCCAGTATCCTACCCCTTTCTTCCCTCCATTCCCCTCTCCCTTCACCTTCCCTTCTCCCACCCCTCTCTGCCCCACTTCCTTCAATCCCTTTTCTGACCTAACCTTGCATACATTCCCAGCCCCTCCCCTTGCCTTGCCCTTGGCCATCTGACCCTCTTCATCCCTGAACAGGTCAAACAAGACTCGGGAACCCACTGAATGAAGTTCAGTGCCTGTAAGTTACCGTGTCTGGGCTGCTGGAACCCAGGAACCTTGTCTCTCCTCCTCCTCCCTCCACCAACGTGAGTTCCCCATCTATACCCCACCTATCTTGGGCTCACTCTCAGGCGAATCAGATGCTAGAGTTTTCCCTCATCGATGTGGCTGACAACCTAGACTACAAAGTGTTGAGCTATATCCTTACCCATGTGGAGGAGGAAGTATGAGATGCTCCACCATTCAGGCTGCAACCTGCAGCTAGCTCAATAAAGTTGGACACAAACTTTCCCATGAGTGTTCATTGCAGAGAATATGTTCCCTACTCTCCTCAGACCAGCTCACCGCCCTCTGTGCTATTTTACAATCAAGCTCAGTACCTGGTCATACAGTGGAGACAAGTTCTTCCTACACCTGTCTACCTCAGACTGGTCAGGCCATAGCCTTTGGAACTCTCCCAGTCTTATGCCAGGAACCCCTAACTCACTCCCTCTGCCTCTGCACAGGCCCGCTTGCAGTAGCCACACGTATGGCTTGACCAGGGTCCACCCTAACTGACCACTATCCATACAATACCAGTTATTTCCAATTCCATCATCGTCTTCCTGAGGACCAAAAGGCCATCCTGTCATACCCTGGGTCTTCTAATGACTTTGTCTCTGTCAGAGCTTTTAGCATGGCTTGCACAATCAAAGAAACCCTAGCAAGCCTATGCTTTACTAGATGTCTCTGGTCATAGTCTCTGCCCATTCTGAATGTCCTGTGGAGACAGAAGCAGGGCCAGGAGCTTCCTTCAAGGCCTCATCTGGAGGAGTCAAGCCAGGAGTCTCAAGTGGTGGCACTTGGGTGGGACTAACAGTCCTTGGATCCCTGGCACACATCGTGGGTGAAGAGGATCTGCCAGACTCAGCCTCCAGGCGCCGGTATGGGGTGTTGAAGAAGATCACCAAGACACAGGTGAAAAGGGTACATAGGCCGGCCAGCAGCAGCAGGGACACTAGGGGACACAAGCACAGAACTGACCCTCAACTGTCCAGGCAGTCAGAGCCCCCAGTTCCCACCATAGCAAAGCCTTGGTAGACCTGACCTAGCTGACCCCAGTGATGGAGACCACAGAGAGGTATGGAAACAGTACTGGTCTAAATCCTCAACAGCTCTCAGGATGTTCCCAGACCCAGACTCCAACAGCAAGGAATCATGAGTTACGGTACATGGGTGTATCACTACTGCTCTATGCACTGTTGTCTCCACCTCTCTCTGTCTCTGTCTGCCTGTCTGCCTGTCTGCCTGCCTGCCTGCCTGCCTGCCTGCCTGCCTGCCTGCCTGCCTGCCTGCCTGCCTGCCTGCCTGCTGGTCGCTCTCTCAATCTTCTTGTTTCTTTGTATGTCTGTCTCTATCCCTGTCTATCTCTAATCCACTCCCACTGCTCCTTTTGTCTGTCCAGGTAGACTTTCTCTTCCCCTATCTGTCTTTCTATGTATATTTCTGTACTTCTCTGTTTTTCTATTTCTGTCCTTGTCTCTTTTTCTCTCTAAGATATCTACCCCTTTCTGTCTAAGATCTAAGTCTATTTTCCTCAATTTTGAAACACCTCGCATGACGCTGGATTTGTGTCAGAGTCTTTGGGTTGCACCCACAAGCAGGGCCCAGGCATCTGACCACACCATTTCACACACCAACTGGTGCTGCCCTGGGGGATTAAAGAACAACCAGAATCAAGATCCTCAACTGGGCCAGGCCTCCTAATAACCTTATCTTCCTGGTCTTGTCTTAGCTCTCTAGGGCCAAAGCCTAGGCACAGACACTCACCTGTCCAGTCCAGAGGGTCCTCACCCTGCTGGCAGGTAGAAAAGGATGGACCCGTTCGCCGCACGGTCAGTGCCGTCAACAGCAGCATGATGAGCATACCCTCGGCCTGCCTGGATACACAGGACCCTCAGCCTGGGCACAGGAACTCTCTGTCCACCACATTTAATGCCATTGTGGGCAGGGAAACATCTGTGCCAACCACTACAACACCTGTTACTCCTGGGACAGTACACTGTTCCCATCCACATCCGCCTTGCAGCTGGCCCAAACTTGCACACAGCAAGTACATGCTTATCCCTGGCCAGAGAAAGCAGATCCCTAGCTTTGTGGATCAGGAGCCTGGGGCATGTGGCCCAGGCATGGTAAGGGAGGGAGTTCATGCCTTAGAGGGGAGGTTAGTGTAAAAGGATACTCACCCCAGGACAAAGATCAAGCCAGCAGAGGCACCCTCACCCACAGGAAATGAGCATTCAACAGCAAGCTCCATGACCACAGGTGCCACTGAGAAGCCAAAGAGCCCAAAGAGGGAGCAGATGGCAGCCAGTGCAAGGGTCTGTCCCTGCAGCTGGGATACCTGGTACCCGCAAAGGGTAGAGAAGAATGAAACAGGGATGGCAGTTAGACATGCTACCCCCAACCTCCCCCCCGCCCCCCACGTCCATGAGCTCCTAGACTGGGTGACATGGATGTGACAGTGAAGCCAGTTCTACCCAGGGATACCCTCAGGCAGAGAACAGGCAAGCCACCACCGTACTTGCTGCCCCCTACCCTCCCTACCCTCCTGCCTGCCATAATAGCCCTCCATCCTGGGTAGGTAGTCTTTGTTCCTAATAGTCTCACCAGAGCAAAGGCCACAGAGGTCATGGAAGTCAGACAGAGGCCTATCTTGGTGGCTTCGGTGAAGTGCTTGGTCCGATCCACATACAGGCCTAGAAGCAGTGCCCCCAAAATTCCAAACACGATGAAGAGAGCCCCACAGAGGCCTGAGAACTCCTGGAAGTGTAGAGGGAAAGCTGAGAGCCACCAGGAGGCAGGGAACCTCCAGAGCGCCTTAGGTCAAGCTGCCTCCTCCTAAGATGGATTTTCTGCAATGTGCACACCACTAAAGGGAAAGGGTATCACCACAGACAACAGACCCTGGGTTCATGCCTATATATATATATATACATACACAGCCATGACTGTCACCTCCATGTGAGGACACTGATCTAATCTCTATCGGGTGGCAGGTGGTGGTGGTGAATGCTGAATGCTCAGAAACAGCAGGTAACCCTGGCAGAGGCAGAGCCCACTCTTTAGGCAGGGCTACTACTTACATTAGAATAGCCACTGGCACAAAGGATCTGTTCCAGGAGGGCTGAGAAGCTAGAGAAGACACCAATGCCACCACCGAAGCATACGGCCAGGATGACGTAGGCCTTATTCTGTATGAGCTAGAGGGAAAAACAGCCCCTAACTTAGAAGCTCTAGCAGGCTTCTGACCACAGCTTCCCCGCCCCAGAATCCACATCACCCACCAGTTTGAGCCCGTGGAGGAAACTCTCTGAAGTAGAGTTGGCAGCCCCTGTGGATGGTGGGGTAGGAGGCACACTCTCCCAGAGGCAGACAGTGGCCAACAGACAGGCAAGGGCAGCAGGAACAATGTAGATGCCAAGCTGGGGAGAAGTTCTGAGTATCACAAAGAAGTCACACTGAAATGTGCCCCCATATGTCTCAGTCTGCTTTGCCCACCTTACTAGCCACCCCCTGCCTTTAAACTACAATGAGTCAGCAAACCTAAACTCTTAGGTTGGGGCAGGGGCTGTATCGCTCCATCCCCAGCTGTTCTTCACAGTTTCATGTAGAACCTAGCTTTCAGAATACCACTCAAGGATGACTCCCTCCTTGATGACTCCAGCCCAACTTCCCAAGGCTCCAAACTTATCCCCACATATGGAGATGATGCTAATACACCCAGGTATGTACAACAAATATAAGTATATACCATGCACAGGAACAACGACCTTATACACTGTGTACACAAGTATATGTATATGTGCTCAAGCTCACACAGCACACATGTCACATGCAAGATAATCAAGAGACCCTCACCATCATAGGGATGTCTTCTGCTTTCTTGACTAGGGCAGGAGACAGCACATTTGCAATAAGGAGGCCCAGAGGATTTGCTGGATAGAAAAACAGTTATATCAGATCAGCTGTGGCAAGCCTCACCCCAGTCCTTGGGGGTGAATCCTTCCTGGCTCAAGCACTTTGGCCTTGGGGAGCAGATTACAGACATCCAGCAGGGCCTATGAGCTGAGCTCAGGTTGTATAGGTCCCATCCCTGGACTCACACATGGTGCTGATCATGTTAGCTGTGGCCCGCTGGTGCTCTGGAAACCACAAGGCAGCCAGCTTGGCTGGAGAAGAGACGACCAGGGTCTGGGCCAGGGCACAGAGGCTCTGGCCACTCATGAAGAAGGCAAAGGGGCTGGGAATCCTGACAGGCAAGCACGGCACAGCACGTAGCACACTCCCAGAAAAGTTCAACCATGCACCCAGGATAGTCTGCAGGAATGGACAGTCAGAGACTATATGCTAGCCTAGAGACATCCAATCTCCAGATGCCTGTCCCAAGCTTGTAGGGATACCCCAATGTCCTGTCCCAAGCTTGTAGGGATATCCCAATACCTACCTACTCCCCCAAGCTGCTTTGCTGGGGAGCCCAGCAGGTGGGGCTGGTGGAGTCTAATCTGAAGGGCTCAGGGTTTTGCATTCAAACTCAGGGTCCCCAGCCCACCCACCCCAGGCAGGAATGGGAATGAAGTCTGACTTACCGCTCCACGGAGGCCAACAGAGTCCAGAACCCAGATGGCAGCCATGCCAAATGGGATGGATAACACAAAGTATATTAGTGACAGCCAGTTGACCTGATCCATGGACAGGAAGAAGTGCTGTGCTATGGTGTCTGCTACAGGTGCAAAGCTGAGCCAAAGCTATGGAATACACATAAGTTACCTACAGGCCACAGATATCACCTAGCTAGCTCTGCTCTGGCTGAAGCCTATAATCCCCATTTGGCTAGCTCAGGATGGGAGCAGGGATGTATGGGTGTGGCTGTTAAGGCTATAGGGACACAGCCTGATAGAATATTCGGGTCACCCTGCTAGAGAACCACATTTACCCTATTACAAACCAGGAAAGCAGACAGGCATGGACTACAGCCTAACCAGCAGTGGACCATGAACCAGCCTGGAGCCAGATACAGAGGCCAAAAACCTGTCCAGGGACTGTAGGGCCATGAACCTAATTAGGACTGACTTGATTCTCTGAGGAAGCTGAAGTCAATCAATGGGGTTAGTGTCCACTGCCTGGGAGGCACTGTGTTAAAGGTGACAGAAAGAGGAGAGAGAGCACCTGGGACATGGCTGTGAGTAATGAGACAGAAAAGCCAGAATCTCAGTGGGTGGGACATCCTGGACACTGAGTAAGTCATAACACTTAAGGACACACTACTGGAGCACACAGAGTAAGAGAGGGAGAAATGGGAATCAGGGCAGATGGTAGCCATGGTTCCGAATTTTATGGTTGAGCAATGTGCTGAGACAAGATGGATAAGGAACACATTTTGGGGAGAGACCATGAGGTCTGGTGTGTGGTAGCGACTCCATGGCAGGCATCTAGATGGATAATGAAGACTTTGGGGCTTGGGACATACATGAGGACCAAGGAGGAGGGCAGACAGAGCCAAGGACAGAAGAGTTCAGAGCCTGGGACTTCTTTAGAGATGGGAGAGAATTGATGGCATCTCACTTTGCACACACTCTCCCATGTTAGGCATTGCAAAATAGAGGGACTCTGAAGCCCAGCAAGCAGAAGAGTGCAGAGTGGAGGAAGGTTTTTTTTTTTTTTTTTTTTTCTTTTTCTGGAAGAAGTATGGGAAGCTGGGTGGAGAGAAGGAGTCATCAAGCTTAGACCAGTAGAGAGAATAGACATACGGCCCCACAAGGGTGTGCCCCAGATCAAAGTTCCTGATGAACCCTACTGAACATGACAGAGGGTCACACCCTCCAGAGCTGAACAGAGTGCCAGGCTTCCCCACCACAAAGCCTCGGGAAACACCAGGTTGTGCAACAGCAGCATTTCCTTCAACACAAGAAACAGACCTTAGAGAGCAGCTGAATCAGGCCTCGCTGCCTCCTGCCTGGCTTTGTAGTCAGACAGGGGACCAGGTATGCTTACAAAACATGCTGTGTTGAACAGGAAAAACAGAGCCCATATCTCAAGTCTCACAGGGTTGTCCTTGCTCCTCCCAGAGTTGTGGCCCCACATAAAAGTGGGCAGAGAGATCTCTAGCATGTGTAAGACAACAGATGGGTGGAGAAAAAAAATCCATCCAACTGTACAAGAGTAAGAATGAGAATGCTTCAACCAGCTCTCAGTCTCACCCTGACTCAGTCTCTGATCTCCTTCCCATCCAAAACCCTGGGCCATATCCCGGTCTCTCGTAAGCCCTGTTGTGCCTGCCTGCTCAGGCTGCTCTCTCAGAACCCTGGCACCCAGTCACTAGCTACAGACAAATGATCAGGGGCTCCAGGAAGCATGACTAAACTTGAAGCCCACTGGTCATAATGGGGACCCAGCCGGGACCATGTCATTTCACAGTATCAGGGTAATATTCCATCTCCATTAGGACAGCAGGACATCACCCAAGTGTCCCAGGAACCTGCCTTATCTACAAAAGGAAAAACTCAAGTAGATTTCTACGTGTGTCCTCAGACAGCTACCCCAAACCAGTTATATTTCCCAGTGTTAGAAAGGGGAACTGTGAGCCAACCCACAGCAACAAGTCTCAGCAAAGCTAGCTACCAGGAAAGAAGTTTCTGATATTGCCACAGTTAGAATATTCCAGGCTCATGACGTGTATTCACATCTTTACTCAAAGCTCTTTCTTCACAACCAGCACAGCCGAGGAAAAAGAAAAGGCCATGCGAATCAACCTGCTGCTGGTTCACATGGAATGCCAGTTGGCAACTGAACCCCTAGTGTGCTGGACACCTGATCATGTCACCATCCTGGCTGGGTCTCCACTGTGACCAGTGGGCTTCATGGTCCCACATGCTTGGCACAGTCTGTCCTATATTTGTTACAATTCGTAGTTGTATGACCCAAATGCTACCTATCCAGCTGAGTGGCCACATGTGACCCAAAGTTCCTTTCCAGGTACCAGATCCAGCACTAGAAAGGTGCAGGATTGAACAGCTGATGGTAGCAGATCCACGCTCTCTCTCCCTCCACTCAAACTCAAGTGCTGTGTACCTATGCCTTGGGAGGACCACTTGCAGTCCAAGTGTGCCTGATGGGATGAAGAGGAAAGGACGAAGGGTCCAGCATTTGGGGGCTAGGGATAGTTCGAGAAAACAACATGTTGCAGGGCTGAGACCCTTGAGCCTAAGACACCTGTTTCCCTGGCTGCTCCACATCGGGCAGGACAGGCATTTGCCCCTTCTTCTACAACTTGATGAGCCAGAAGAAAGGTCGTTTTTTTCTGTGACCGAACGAAAACAATCTGGCTGGCGCTGAGGCTGCTACAAAGACCCCGCCCCGCCCGCCCCAGCACCCTTGTACCATCGCATTGGAGCAGCTCAGGAGGCTGACCACCAGCAGAAAGACCCAGCGACGCGCATACACCCGGGGACTAGGCATCGCGTCTCCGGCGGTCCCAGATGTTTCCGGGCTGTTGCAGTCTTCCAGCCTATCCATAGTCCCGGCCATGCCAGTGTCTGCAGGCCGCCCACTTTCCTACGCTGCAAAGCGCTGAGGCTGTGGGCAGGCTGTCCCAGGAGCAGGGCGGGGCGGAATGATCTGGTTAGTCTCCGCCCTAAAGGACAAGTTTGGTGAAAGAAGCCAGGATTACCCGGCAAGATGGAAACTGGAGGGGAAAAATTCCCTTTAAGAGGTAACTTGGATACAAGTGTGTGTGGCCTGTACTAGGAACCCGTTCGCAGTGGTAGGTGCGGGAAGTGGGTTTCTACTTCAGCAAAGTCTGCATTTCCTTAAAGCTCCTCCAAATTGTTGAAGTTGAGGCCAATCTGGAGGAGGAGACCGGGAACAGTTCCAAAAGCCTCCAATCTAGGCCTGTCACTAGACTCCTCCTAGAGGAGAAAGAGGCGGGGTGGAGGACGAGGAAAGGCTGAACCTAACGACACCATCCCTGCCCGCGAGTAGATAGATATCTTTCAGACTCTTTAATTTGCCCTTGTCGCCTGACTCTGGCCTAAAGCAGTTGACAAGAGTCATCTGACACTTGCCACTGTGTCTGGCCTGGCTGGTTCAAGAGAGGGCCAGTGTACCAAAAGCCCTATTCAGACTAGGGTGAATGAGTGATCAGCTGGTGAACAGGCTGTGCTGTGGAGGAATAGGGGGACTGGCCATGCAGAGGCAGGAGGTGGCTTTCTCTCAGTGAGGAGGCTTTCTCTCCTTCAAACACATCCGGATGATCTTGCCCTCAGGATTACCATTCCTTTTTGTTCATTTCTTGGGTTTAGGGATTTGAGTTTTGAGCAGGAGTTTCACTGTTGTAGCCTAGGCTGGCCTCAACCTACCAGTATTCCTGCTGTTTATCTTCAATATTGGATGGTACCACCTGTCAACTATACGGGTCTGAACAAGCTTATTGTGCGGTTCCAGCCTTTTGTGTGTTCTTAGTGGGGCTGTGTGCATGTCAGATGGATTTCCCCATTTGTAGGTGAAGTCCTGTCCAGTAAGGAGAAAATGAGCAAAACCTGGTGGTGCCCTGCAAGGGGCAGTCCCCCTGAGACCCATGATAAGGCCTGTGGTCCTTGCCCTCTTTGATGCCCTTTCCTTTCATATCTGTCTAACCCCTGCTTACCCTCAGGCCATAGTTCACACTCACTCTGAAGACCTAACCCCCTATGCCCTCTTCCTATGGCCTGGAGCTGCCTTGGGGTGGGGACTTTGATGTCTTGGCATTCTACCTGAGAGACTGAGAGGGCAGTTCAGACTTCTCTGTTCAGGGCCCTAGCTTTAGGTGGGAAGCTGCCTGTCACCAGCTTCCGGTTTAAGTAGTATCTAAGCCTATCACCAAATGGGACCATCACCACAGTTACCCCCTGTATTGTCACATCTCTAAATCTTTTGATCCGCCTCCATCCACTCTCTTAGGGCACTTGTGCTACGTAGGTGAGTTCAACAAAGTTATCAAGTGAAAGATCAGTACACAATCAACAGCTGCCTTCCTAAAACACTCTACCAATGTGGGAGATGTGGAAATTAAAACAAAAATTAAACAGTCATAATCTAAGTGTGGTTAAAGATAATACTCAGCAGCCAAGCTGTGGTGGCTGGCGCACACCTTTAATCCCAGCACTTGGGAGGCAGAGGTAGGTGGATCTCTGTGAGTTTGAGGACAGCCCGGGCTACAGAGTGAGTTCCAGGACAGCCAGGGCTACACAGAGAAACCCTGTCTCGAAAAAACAAAAACAAACAAAATATATAAAATACTTAGCTATAAACAGGAATAGCACCTATATGCTAATAATTGTACAATGCTTGTGAAAGAAACCAACAAAAACCTAGAGAAATGGACAAGTATACCTTATCCACATATTGAAAGACTCAGCACGTTAGCTAATATTAGTTTTCTCTGAATTGGCCTATAGGGCTAACGGGACTTTTATCAAGAGGTTTTTATACACACAGATTGCAAGAAAATATTTGCAAACCACACATCTAACAAAGGACTACTACATGGTGTTTTTCAAATCCAATTAAGGATATGGGCAAAAAACTGAAGAGAAAAAAAAAAAAACAAGTGGCAAATAAGGCTTAATGACTAACTTTATTAGCCTCCAGAAAAAATTGAATTAAAACCACAATGAGCTCTGGATCACCATCCAGGCGGAACACCTTTAATCTTAGCACTCAGAGATAGGTGAACTTGAGTTCGAGGTCAGCCTGATCTACACAGAGAAACCCTATCTCAAAAAACAAACAAACAAAACAAAAACAAAAACAAACAATCTTAGCACTCAGAGATAGGTGAACTTGAGTTTGAGGTCAGCTTGGGCTACACAGAGAAACCCTATCTCAAAAAACAAACAAACAAAACAAAAACAAACAAACCACAATGAACTAATACCATATTTTTTTTAGAGTGTTAAATAAAAGTACTGACGCCGGGCGGTGGTGGTGCACGCCTTTAATCCCAGCACTTGGGAGGCAGAGGCAGGCGGATTTCTGAGTTCGAGGCCAGCCTGGTCTACAGAGTGAGTTCCAGGACAGCCAGGACTACACAGAGAAACCCTGTCTCGAAAAACCAAAATAAATAAATAAATAAAAGTACTGACAATTCTAAATGCTGAAGTCTATAGAAAACAAGTTGGCAGTTTCTTGTAAAACCAAGAATGTAGCTATCATCTAACTCGGCCGAAGCAGTCACGAGTCTTTATCCACGAGAGAGAAAAACCTGCAGCAGCTTCATTTTGTGATCATCAAAGACAGTGTAAATACCCAGGTGTCCTTCAGTCAGTGATTGGTCGAGTAAACAGAAGTCTAGGCACCATGGAATATTACTTAGGAATGAAGAGCTAATACTACAGCAGCCTGGGTAGGCAGAGTGAGGGGTTATATACTGTGTGCTTCCATTTGTAATGGTTTGCTCTGATCTGGGTGTGTTTCCCAAGTGTTATTGTGGTAGAAGCTTTGCCCTCTCCACTCACTCTGGCTTCCTGTCTGCCTGTGTGATCACTCCCTCTAGTAATGCTCCCTACATTATTGAATTCGCCAATAGGTACTCACTAGCATTGAGATGACAGCTGTGCCAAATGTTTGACCCTCCAGCATTGTGTACCAAACAAAAGCTCTTTTCTGGCAAGGTTACCCAGACTCAGGCATTTCATCACAGCAACCAAAAACAAACCAACACAATAATTATATAACTTTTGTTTGTTTGTTTGTAAAGACGGCACTTTAGAACTGGAGAACTGATTAGTAGTGGCCCAGAGACTGGGTAGGGTGGAAGAGGGTGGATTTTGATGGTGCAACAGTAGGGGTTTTGTTGATGATCTCCTTCAGGTGGCCATGAAGGTGGACACACAGGGGAACACGTAAGATATAGCCATGTAAAGCTAAGTTCAGAAACAAGTAAAAGAGCAGGAACAAACCAGAGAGGCTTAGGGAGATGAGTGGGTGCTCACCAATGGCCTGTCAAGGCTGTGATGTCCAACGCTTGTGTTCTATGAGCTACCACCCTTAGGAAACAACAGAAAAGTGCTTCCCCTGCCACACCCCGTGTGTGTGTATGTGTGTGTGTGTGTGTGTGTGTGTGTAGTGTGTAGAATCTACAATTATTTCAACACAGCAAATTTAATTGTCAGAAACCCTGTGACATAGGACCTGCATTTGTTTGCAAATGTTGACTTTTTATACTTTCCTATTCGATGTAACCATTTTGCTTAAATTTCAACAAGTTACCATCCTCACACCTTAGAGAGAACTACATGTGGGAGATGTCCTTGACAATCACAAAAGGAAGCCTGGCATCTTCTTGGTAGTGATCTTCAGGGGCTTATCATTCAACCCCTACTCATGGTGAAGTCTATGTTCAGTGTCTCCCTCCATTTAAAGCCTACTTCTAATTTCTTCCACCATCTCAAACCAACATTCTTAGGCCAGTCTGTCTTCCCCCAGATAGTATCTTGTCAAAAATTAAGTAATTGCTGTAGTTGGAGCATGAGGCAAGGCCCCTTTTTTTCTGGGATGCTATCAGGAATAATACTCTCTGAAATGATATGCAGCCAGGAGCCCTGCCTGGTTATTTATTTAGTGTTCATCTGCTCTTCCCAGAGAGCATTGAGGATGTTGAGGGCCAGGGCTTCCATCTGTCTATTCCAAATGTTTGGGTAATGACTGACTGGCTGTATCTTGGAAAAACAAGGGTGGAGGAAAGACCAACCCTTCAGCTGTGGGGCACTCCTCCACCCAGGCTGTCAGGCACCCACATACAGCTGTGTAGAGCCTCGCAGAACTATTTGGTTCCAACAGCATGCCTCCCTCCTGTATCTATCCAGTGACTCACATGTGCCTCACTAATCTAATCAGGACTCACCTGCTTGAAAACCACACGTGATGCCCACCCCCAGCAGGGACCATGTCAGCATATCAGGATCCAGGCTCTCAGGTACCTCAAACTGATAGACTGTGACACCAACTTCATGGCCATGGAAGGCATCCATTTCTAGAATGTGAGCCTTTTTGTTTCCTTTTCAAGGGAGGTCTCTGACCACTGTTATGTGGGCTCTTCCTATAGTAAGGCCCCAGATGTCCACTTCTTCCCTTTCCCATCAAGCCCCAGAATTCTTAGAAGCTCCAAAATGGAAGCCAGAAAGTGTCTGTAGCCCACCACAGAACTGCATGGCTCCGGACCTATTAGTCTTTTAAAGAAGTGAAATCTTGGGCTGGAGAGGTGGGTCAGAGGTTAAGAGTACTGGCTGCTCTTCCAGAGGTCCTGAGTTCAATTTCCAGCAATGTCATGGTGGCTCACAACCACCTATAATGAGATCTGGTGCCCTCTTCTGGTCTGCAGACTTACATTCAGACAGACCGCTGTATACATAATAAATCTTTTTGAAAAAAAAATTTTTAAAAAGTGAAGTCTTTGGTTTTCTCATTTGTATGTGTAGTATTAGGAACTTTCTGCTTAAATGTGCTGTGAGATAGTATTGGGTTATCTGTGTGTGCTAATGAGGGTTGAACACAGATCTTTGTACAGACCATGCTAATCTCTCTACTATGTAGGCATACCATCAGCATCTGTAATAAAATCTGATGTTTACACTGTACATTTATCTTAGACGGAAACTGGTATTTAGTTTGTGTTAATATATCACATCCTTGCATATATAATGTCAGATGGGTCTGTCCTTTGTGCATATAGAAATGATTATCTGCTTTTCTGCTTACATGTGTTTAGGGGCTTCTAGTTTTCAAGAATTTGCAGATATAAAGTGTGTCTCTTTAGGGGTTGGAGAGACGGCTCTGCAGTTAAGAGCACATGTTGCTCTTGCACAGGGCTCTAGTTTGGTATATAGCATTTCCATGGTGGCTTAAACTATTTCAGTTTCAGGGTATACAATGCTTCCTTCTTATGACTTCTACCAACACCAGGCATGCATATGGTGCACATATATACATACAGGCAAAACACTCTTACACATAAAATTAATAAGATCATAATTTCTAATTATTTAAAAAGAGCATCTGATGTGGTGTCCAATGAGCACACGTAAAATAAGAAACTTGGAGGGTCTGGGTCTTAACCGTTCACAAGCCCAGCTCGCTGCCAGAGTTTCACACGTGTGAATGGTAGGGAACGCAAGAGTCCTAGGCACAAACAAAACATTTGGTACTCAAGGCAAAAGCAGCTGATTTTGTAATGGTTCCTCAGCTGGTCTGATAATGCTTGCATATACATTGGGGTGCATTTCAGGAGAATCCTGGTTAGAACAAATCTGCCATCCCCCAACCCCGGACTGCTGTGGCCTCCTTATCTCCCTTCCAGAGGGAAACCTGATTTATATTCGGAAATCTATGCCCTCTTTGTACCAGGAGCGAAAGGGCAATCTCCCCTTAGCCCTGGTAACTTCTGATCCTCATGGTTCCAAAGCCCAGTAAACAAACATTGCTAACCTTGATTAAACTACCCTATTGTGAGGACAGGGATTGTGCAGTAGCCTGAGGTGTTCATGGAGAGTGACTTCCCAAAAGGATCTAATGTGAACTGAGTATTGAATTCACTGTGTGAGCATGGCTATGTCTGTATAAAGTAAGCCCTGTGTGTGTGTGTGTGTGTGTGTTTGGGTGTGTGTGTTCTTTAGCTTTATTATTGTTTCCATGGGAGTAAATAAACAACACTTCATTATTTTAGTCATTTCTTAATATTTTGTGTGTGTGTATATACATATATATATGAACAGCTCTATTGAGATATAATTCACATGAAAGCCATTTAAAGTACCCAGATAGGGCCAGCAAGATAGGTTAAAGCCCATGAAGACCTGAGTTTGGTCCCAGAACCCATGTTAAAAATCCAGAGTTAGTGGTGTTTATCTGTAATCCCAGAACTTTGGAGTGATGTGGGAGGTAGACAGGAGAATTGGTCAAAAGTTCACATGCTCGCTAGCCTGAGGTATGCACTACAGCATAAACAAAGACTCTTTCTCAGTCATGTAGAAACAGAGAACTATCTCCTGAAAGAAGTTGTCCTTTGGTCTACACACACACACACACACACACACACACACACAGGACAGAGGAATAAAAAAAATGATAAAGAGAACAAGTTGGTCTAAGCATGGTACCAGCACCTGGAATGTAGTGGTGCGAGAATCTTCAGTTTAGAAGGTCATCTTCAGTCACTTAGAGGCCAGCCTAGACTACATAGAACCCTACACCCCAAAATTAAAAAATAAAAAGTGAAATGCACAAGTTTTAGATTTTAATGCAGTTACCACCCAAATAGTTTCACATCGTCACATCAAAGGATGCTAATGCTCATCCACAGTTGCACAGTCACTCTTTTTTAAAAAGATTTATTTATTTCTGTATGTGTGTATACTGTAGCTGTACAGATGATTGTGAGTCTTCATGTGGTTGTTGGGAACTGAATTTTTAGAACCTCTGCTCACTCCAATTAACTCCCCTCTCTCAGGTACACTGTAGCTGTCTTCAGACACGCCAGAATAGGGTGTCAGATCTCATTACGGGTGGTTGTGGCCACCATGTGGTTGCTGGGATTTGAACTCAGGACCTTTGGAAGAGCAGTCAATGCTCTTACCCACTGAGCCATCTCACCAGCCCATGCACAGTCACTCTTGACAACCATGTATCTGTCTCTGTTTCTATGGATTTGTCTGTTCTGAAAGTTTAATTTTAATAGTCATGTAATATATGGCCTTCTGTCACACTTGTGTGACTGACTTCTCCTGCTCATCATAACAAGTTCAGGTTTATCTACTTTTCATTTATTGTCAAATAATATTTTACTATAAGTATATGCCACATTGTATCCATTCACTCAGGCACTCATTCACTCATTGATTGATACATGGAATGTTTTCACTTTAGGAACACTGAAAATGTTGCCTCTCTGAGTACTTATATACAGGTTTTTGTGTCGACATTTGTCTCCATTTCAGCTAGTTCTGTATCTAAGAGAGGGATGTGGAGTCTCATGTTTATCTTTTTGTCTTGTTTTGTTTTGTTTTCCGAGACAGGGTTTCTTTGTGCATCATGGCCTGAACAACTACTGGACTCTTGGACTTTCCACTGAGAGACAACCTTTGTTAGACTAGCTGGGCCACAGCCTTTAGGCCACTATATATGTATAAATCCCATATGCATAGATTCATTCTATCAGTTCTGTTCCTCTAGAGAAGCCTGACTATTACACTGGGTTTGGTTCCCATTGCTCATACCATCTGTAACTCCAGTTCCCAAGTATCCAACATGTTATCCTTGGCTTCTGAGGACACTGCATGCACATGGTGCACAGACATACATGCAGGCAAAATACCCATAATACATAAAATAAAAAGCAATCTGGAAAAAAAAAACCAAACCACTTTGTCAGTGTTTGTACTTTCCCTATATACTTGAAAATATGCATCCTATATATTTTCTATTTGTTTCATGTGGGATTCTACATTATCTATTAGATACAGCTCATTGTTTTCTTTTTATACTATTTTTAATTGATTATTTTGGAAATTTCACATCATGAACCCCAATCACATTCACTTCCCAGTCCTTCCAGGTCCATCCCCAACCTTGTGACCTCCTCCCAGAAGAAGAAGAGGAGGAGGAAGAGGAAGAACAAGAAACAAGTCCAGTTTGTGCTGTCCATATACCCACTGAAGCATGGTCAAACTCCCAGTGGCCACTCCTTTAAAGAAAACTGAGTCCTTCCACCTGCACTCCTACCAGAAGCCATTAATTGTGGAAGGCTACACTTCAACATCCTTATCACAATTTTTTAAAAAATATTTATTTAATGTATATAAATGCACCGTAGCTGTCTTCAGACACCAGAAGAGGGCATCAAATCCCATTACAGATGGCTGTGAGCCACATGGTTTCTGGGAATTGAACTCAGGACCTCTGGAAGAATTGTCAGTAACCACTGAGCCAACTCTCCAGCCTGCTTTATTACAATTTTTAAGAGTTCTCTTCAGTGGTTTTCTATCTAGGGTGTTACTTCTTTTGGGGGTGTCTTAGTTAGGGTTTCGTTGCTGTGAAGACACATCATGACCACAGCAACTCTTTTAAAGGACAACATTCAACTGGGACTTGCTTACAGGTTCAGAGGTTCAGTCCATTATCATTATGGTGGCAAGCATGGCAGCATCTAGGCAGACATAGCACTGAAGGAGCTGAGAGTTCTACCTCTTGTTCCAAAGGCAGCTAGGACAAGACTGGCTTCCAGGTACTTAGGAGGAGGGTCTTAAAGCCCATACCCACAGTGATACACCTACTCCAACAAGGCCACACCTACCCCAACATATTTTTCTTTTCAATTTCTCTATAACTTAATTGTAACTTAGCTGTTAACGGTGCTTTGTTTGGTTTATTTTTGTTTCATTTTGTTTGAGTGCATATAGTTATGTGTATGCCATGGCATACACGGGGAGGTCAGAAGACAACTTATGGGATTCCATTATTTCCTTCAGTCATTTGGCTCCTAGGTATTAAATGTCAGACTTGGTGGCAAACACCTTGATCCACTGAGCCATATCACTTGCCTACTCGGGGATTTCGCTTTGTACTGCTGGGAATCAAACCCGGGCATCATACATACTAATTAAGTGCTCTGCTACTTAGCTACATCCCCAGCTGTCTTTTTATTTTGTATTTTGAGATATGATCATACTAAGTTGCTTAAGTTGGCCTTAAATTTGTCTTTCTCCTGGCTTTAGAAGTATTATAGGCCTGTGCTCCCAGACCTGGCTTATTAGATTTATTTATTTACTTATTTATTTTATGTGTGTGAGTACACTGTAGCTGTCTTCAGTCACACCAGAAGAGGGCATCGGATCTCATTACAGTTGGTTGTGAGCCACCATGTGGTTGCTAGGAATTGAACTCAGGACCTCTGCAAGAGCAGTCAGTGCTCTTAACTGATGAGCCATCTCTTCCAATTATTAGATATTTTTTATTATGGAAAAGTTCAAAGAAAAAAGGAGTGATAAGGAGGAAAAGAGGGAGAAAGAAAGAGGAGAAGTGGAGGGAAGGAGGGAGGGGAGGAGGGAGAGAAATCCAATAATGATCAATTAATGGCAAATTTTGATTTGTCCATATCCCTTGCCATTCTGTTCTTCCACCTTGTCCTGAAGGAGTCTCAGAGGCCATATCATTCCCCCCACTCCCATGGGATTTTAGTATTTATCTATAAAAGTTGAAGCCACCTAAAACACAACCACAATGCCATTATTATATAAACATATACCATAACACCATTGTTTATATTATCTTAAGATAGGTGTTAAATCTCTGATATCACCAGATGCCAAAACAGGACCCACACATCTGACTGCTGCAACATATGCTCCATCTGGCTTGGTTTCCTTGATCCACCAGCAGCTACTGGAGCTGCTCCCATAGGAGGGACCATAGCTGCTTTTCTCATATCCATCACCAACCAGATTTTTAGCTCCACATCTACTTTGCAGGTCCAGAACTGCTTTTGTACACCACACAGCTCTCCAATGCCATTTCTGGGTGTGTTTTGAGAGACTGTTCTCTTCCTGAGGGTCAAATTCTCTTTTGTGTCTCTGCCCACCAGTGTTACTAGATGTGGATGTCACACCTGTCCCTGAGAATTTTCACCATAAGCAGTTGTAAATGCTTCTGTGCAATTAGGTCACGGTGTTTTATCATAGCAATATCACAGATAAGACCAAATCACTGGGCTGGCGAGATGGCTCAGCAGGTAAGAGCACTGATTGCTCTACCAAAGGTCCTGAGTTCAAATCCCAGCAACCACATGGTGGCTCACAACCACCTGGAATGAGATCTGACGCCCTCTTCTGGTGCATCTGAAGACAGCTACATTGTACAATATTAAATAAATTATTATACAGTGTATAATAATAAATAAGTCTAAAAAAAAAAAGACCAAATCACCAAGCACTTCTGTCCCCTCCAGGTTTCCTGGCTTTATCGGGCTGGACAGAGAAGTCTTTTTATCTTATCCCACTGCTAGAAGCCTCCTGGATATCTCTAGACCACCAGAGCTTTCTAGTGATGCCTTCCTGGTGGACTTCAAGATTCCTCACCCTCTCCTTTTCCCCAATCTTCCCCAACTCTAGCAGTTTCCAGGGAGGACTAACAATGCTAGGCTGAGAGCTTTGAAGAACTGTACAGATCAAGAGCCTTTACCTAGGCATGTGTATTGGCTTCCCCTAAGATTCACCCTTCTTTCTCTGGGCCCAAGACCTGGTTTCCTGATGTGTCTGTAAATTGACATTTGGCTTATTTGTCCAGTGTGTTAGTTGTTTCGGTGGGAGGGCCATACAGCTTTTGTATACTCATGCCTATTTTGCAGTGAGGGCTAGAGTCTCCATTTTCCATGCTTTCAGCCACTGCCGGTAAAGCAGCTCCTCTATGGTCTTGAGGTGCAGGTGCGTAGTGTGCCCAGAGGCATCAGGAGAGCTGTGCAGTGTATGAGTGAGCACAAGAACAACAGCAGGGAGTAGGAGGAACTAACCACAAGACAGGACCTGGGAGGGGTTTTACTCTTTTCTCTGCAATTGGCTGCCTCACACACTGTACCCAGGCTCTATAGGATTCTCTCAAGACAGCTAGGGGCAAGAGAGCAATCCAAGAGGAGAACATAGCTAAGTTAAATACTGCAGGGGTCACAGAGGTCGTAACAGACCTTGAATTTAGTTCCAAATGTCTTGGAGCCCTGGGTCCAACATTTGTTGGAAGGCAGGGCAAAGCCTGACGGGCTTAAGAGAGAACTTGCTTAGACATAGAATCATGGAGTTAGAGAGACGGCTCAGCAGTTAAGAGCACTAATCTGGGTTTCATTTCCACATGGCAGCTAAAAACAATGGTCTTTAACTCACTTTTAGGGGGTCCAATACTCCATTTTAGCCTCCAAGGAAACTGCACACATGTGGTACACAGACATGCATGCAGGCAAAAACACCCATACAATTAAAATAAAGATAATCTTTTGAAATGTTTTTTTTTTTTAAAAAGAGATATAGGGTCAGTTCATTCTGTTCTGTGTTAAGACAGCAGCCTAGGTGGGTGGGTGATGTGAAGACCATCATTACAGAGAACAGAGGGTTTACCAAGTACCCCAGAGAGGCTAGCTGGAGACAGATGTAAGGAAGAAGGCATTCCCTCCCCTATCATCAAACTGAGTACCATAATTTCAGGTTTCTTCATTTGCTTGGCTGAACAAGAATATATACATGTACCTGTGAACTTAGTATATTACTAAATAAGACAGTTACATGATTTCAGGTCTCTTCTAGTTTCCAGAAATCTGGTTTCTGTCCTAGGTAAAGCCACTGGGTGGGTTTTGAGCAGGGAATTTCCCCCAACTAATGCTTTATAAAAGCCACTATTTTGTGCTGAAAGTAGTCAGGGAGCAAGGACAAAACACAAGGATACTAGTTGAAAGCTATCTGCTCACCTAGGGATACAGGGCGAGGATTGGGGAAGGGACACATAGCTGGATTCTAATGTGTCAGCTGTTAGTTAGAGGAAGACTTCAGTGCTGGAAGGTGGGGGCTTAAAGTGGGCAACAACTTTTAGGGGAGACCAGAGGTTATGTAAAGCTAGAGTTCTCTGAAGGTATCCCCGATAGACACAGAAGCAAGGTCTGAATCCTGGACCTAGAATGACATCTGAATATGGTCTTACCTAAGGCATGACAAGCCCACTTGAAAACAAGAGGTTTAAGGGTCTAGCTGTCTGTCAAGCTAGATGACTTCCTGAGATCTGTGCCCTAAGTCCAGGCCTACTCAGGGTCTTCGCAACAGTACCTCTTTGCTACCTCTAATACCAACACCAGATCCTCCATTATTCTAGGACTCTCCCTCAACCTTCTCCCCCATCAGTAGTCTCTCTGTGATACAAAGGCTGCCAGGCTTCAGTAGAGTATATTTGCCTTCCTGGGTCCCCATTCTGCTTCCCAGGGAGCCTTGGCTCGGAGGGAACATCCACAGGACCCCAGCAAGACTTTTTTTTTTTTTTTTTTTTTCTTTCTCCAAGACAGGGTTTCTCTGTGTAGCCCTGGCTGTCCTGGAACTCGATTTGTAGACCAGGCTGGCCTCGAACTCAGGAATCCACCTGCCTCTGCCTCCCAAGTGCTGGGATTAAAGGCGCTAACCCCTTTCAACCTCATTGTACACATACCATTGTTGGATTCTTTGCACGCCCCTTCCCCCAAACACCTGCTGGTTGGCCACCTTGTTGCTTCCTTCTCCCACCCCCTGTTTAGCATACAGCTGCCACAAAAACTGTTTCCTAAGAACAGACTTCCAGTCCAGCATGGTAGGGCATTCCTTTAGTCCCAACACTTGGGAGACAGAGGCAGGCGGATCTATGTTAGTTTGAGATCAGTCAGGGCAATACAGAGAAACCCTTTCTCGAAAATACTAAGTAAACAAACAAACAAGAACAGACTTTCTTTTCTCAGTTTATGCCCTCTGCCAGTCACAATGCACAGTGGACAACGGACAAATTGTGGGTTTCCACGGTCCGAAAGGCCAGCATAAGGGTCTCTCTGTGTCCACAGTGATTCCAAGAAAGGACAAGAATGCAAGCAGAAGGTTTATGGGGGTAGGAAACCCGTGGTCTAGATACTCCGGTTTCGTTCCCGACCCATGCAGTTGCCTGTCAGCGAGTCCTGATCTCCAGCCGGGCAGAGTTTCTCCAGGTTGTGTTTCTGACCACGCCTCCTGACCCACCTCTCACCTTGTGACCACGCCCCCGAGCTCCACCCTGCCTGTCTCGCCGCGCCAGCTTCCTGAGTCAATTGCTGCCTGCACGCGCCTGCGCCCTCTGGCCCCTCCTGCACCCCACCCCTATAGGCTCCGCCTTCCAGAGGCCCCGCCTCTCTCGTTTGCGAGGTGGGAGCTGAGCCACACACTGCGCATGCTCCAGCCGCGGCGCCCCCGACTCCGCACTCGGCTGGGTTCGGGCATTTCCGCCTCTTTGTTTTAAACTCTGCACGGCTTTTTTCTCCTCCTCTTGGGGGGGACCCAGAGGGAGCGGCGCCCCCTCCCCCTCCCGGCGAGCCCCCGCGTGCGCCCGCTCGCCCGCCGCCCGAGACGCAGGTCAGTGAGCCCGCCCCGCCCGGCCTGGCCCGCGCGCCCGCTCCTCAGGCCGCGGGCCTCGGCCCATGGGCGGCAGAAGGCTGCGAGCCCAGCGCCCCCGGCAGGCCCGGGAGGCGGGACCCTAAAAGCCTGCGAGAAGGCCAGGACTTCTCGCAGGTCTGAACCCCGGGAGGGCAGAACCCTGGGCCATGCTGGATCCCGGAACAATCTGGACCCAGGGAGGACAAGGACCTTGGACCAGACAGAACCCGGGGAAGAGCCTGCACAAGGCTGGACCCTGGACCAGGCTGGACCGGGGTGGGCAGAATCCTAGACCAGGCAGAACAGCAGCCGAGGTGAATTCCGAGCAGTCTGGACCCCGAGAAAACAGGACCTAGGGAAGACAAGGAGCTCAGTCCGGCTAGACCTGGCACCAGGCACGATTCCAGAGAACAGGACCCCGGAAGAACAGGAGTCTGGGCCAGGCTGGATCCAGGGGGATCAGGACCGCAGACCAGGCAGGACCCAGACCAGGCCAGAATTACTGAGGACTACTCTCTGAACAGTCCTTAGGACTGGGCAGCTCTCCCATAGTTCTGGGACCCCAGGACCGGTGGAGCCCGACTCTTGGAATGGACACTTGGGGGAGGGTCAGTATTAGAGACCTGACAAGAGTCTAGAAAAGGTCATTGAGGAAGAATGGCTCTCAGGACCTGGCAGGACCTAGAAAATGGCAGAATCACTGAGATGGGCCAACTAAAGATAGATTACAGAGGAAGGTTACCCCGAGACCACCCCACAGAGGGCCAGGGTGCTGGGACAAGGCCATAGGAAGGTCAGGTCTCAGGGACAAATCGGCTGTAGAGAGCTGGGAAATCAAGGCTGGCTCAAAGGAATCTGGACCACTGTGGCAGTCCTTTGAGTAGTTTGAGGCCCTGAGGGTGAACTGTGAGGAGAGTTCAGAATATAGATATATAATATAGAGTTCAGGACAAACAGGACCAAAGGTGGGTCCCTTTAAAATGAAAGCCTTGGAGCTGAACCATGAAGATGGTCCTCAGGGATTACTTAGATAATAGTTGGAACTTTAAGGCAGGGAGGGCCTAGGACTCTAGTAATTGACCCCCGAACTCTGCTGAAAAGACTACTAGGCATTGGGAGGTTTCGATCAGCCCAGCCCACAGGGAACCTTTGCTATGAAGTGCTTACACTCCCCACAGGTCCCCTAGCTTCCTGATGTTACAGAGTGGGTGAGGCTCTTAGCATAGTTGCAAGGCAAAGTTGGAGCTCAGCTGGGCTCCAAGGACTCAGGTATCAAGGGCATGCCCTGTGCTTGCTGCTTCATGCCCCAGCCTCCAAGTTGCGTTTCGCCTGGTCTCCCCAGCTCCTACAGGACTGTGCCTTTCCCTAGTCTTGACCCCAGGTCAGTGCTGTACCTTCACCCTCCCTCCTCCTCCCCCAGCAGGTCATGAGGGTGTGGTGTAGAGAGGCTAGAGGCTAGGTGTCCAGTGGGGAGGAGGCACTCCAGGAATAGGTAGGTAGAAAGGTGAGGGCAGTGAGCAGAGAGGACTGAGGGGCTTTTGAATAGATGAACACCTAGCACCCACACTCCTGTTTCTCTCCTAAAAAGGAAAGAGTTTTTGTTTCTCTGGAATCTTCCCAGTCAGTCTGTCATGGAGAACACAGTATTTGTGGAAAAGTGAGATGTGTTTTTACTGTTGTGGGAGACTCTAGGGCAGGTACTGAGATGTTCACTGAAAATCTGATATGTTTCAAGATAAGAAAGCAAGTAGCTCCCACACAGACCTGGGGTGGTCAGCAATGGGTGTGTTGCTCTGTGGAAGTTCTGCTCTGTCAGGCTGCTCTTAAAAGTGCTGGAGACAGGGTGAGAGCAAACTCTGGGCTGTTTGGATTCCTAAGAGATACTTGAGCTGGCCAGTTCTGTGTTTCGTTTTGAGCCACATCGCGGTTTGGTTTCTCAGGGAAAAACAAGTCTAGGCTCCTTAGCATGGCTGTCAACTGAGTTGTGTTCAAAGTGGAAAGTTATTTGCCAAGTGTCCTCACACTTGGGACTCTTGTACCGAGCGCTTACCTCTGATTGTTTTCTTTGCTGTGCCCTTTATTGTATTTTGCTGTGTGAAATGTTAGACCAGAACTGAGCATTTGTTTAGGTTTGATGGTGATTTCATTTTCCTATGCTTGGATTTCTAAACATAGAATGGTATTGAAGGCTTATACTATTTATATGTTGCTATACAACAAGCTACCTTAGAATGTAGTGCCCTAAGATACCTAAGATATTGGTTCTGCTAGAAGGTGACGAGCCCAGGCCTGACTTTTCGGGTTTCCTGGCCAGGTTCCTTGGTCAGGGTACTAGCTAGGTCAGTAGAAGGTGGATCAGGCTCTGCAGTATTGCTGTCAGCCAGGCACTTAGCAAGTTTTAGGTATCATGTGGCCCATACCCTAGAAAAATCTCATAAACAAATTAAAGAGTTATGTGTAGATCCAAACATGATCTCTCACAAGTGTAATCCCAGCTCTTGGAAGCTGAGACAGTTTCAGTGAGTTTGAAGCAAACCTGCACTACAGTACTGAATTCCAGATCGATTTGGCCTATAGAGTTAGATTCTATCTCAGGAAATTGTTGTATGTAGAATGGTGTGTTAGAATAAGGCCTCTAAATAAGGTGTATAAGGTTCCTTTGATGATACTGTAAAAGTTCAGATGATTGTAATGCATGCATGTATACCTTTTAAGAGGCATCTGTTATAAAAGAAAAGGTTCCTGGTGGTTAACTTCCTGTTTGGAATGCGTTGGCAAGCAGACCCCTGTGGATAAAGTGGGGCATTGGATATTGGAGCACAGCATCTAACCTCTGGGTGAGGGTTTTCCAGTATTCTGAGAGCCTTGGCAAGTTATTCTGAGAGAAATTATAAGCCAACCCTCTAGATTTTCTTAACCATCTTAAGTAACATGGAGAAAGTGTCTTTTCTGGTACATTGGGTCTCATGCACTAGGTTATAAGTGACTTTCAAAATGGTAAGATGTGAGGTTCTGAAAAAGTTGGATTTCTGTTCCTTGTGGGAATACTATGCTCAGAGACCTGCAGACAGGAGCCCAGGTCTGGGGTAGGGTGGAATACTAATCAGAGTACTTATCCAAGGTCACCCTGCATACTCTTGTCCCTGATGGCCACTTCCCTGTCATTGCTGGACTTTGGGAGGTTCCACAAGGTCACAGTCACTAGAATCATTTGTGTTTTAAAACAAGGTTTGTTTGGGTCTGTGTTATTCTTTAATTACCTTTTATGATTTGCTGCCTTGTTTGTTTGATGTTCAAAATTGGATTTAAAGTTGAAGATGTAATTTTATTTTTACTTAGGAAATACATTGAGGTTGAAGGTCAGTTTCCTGTTGTCTGTTGTTACCCTCACAATCTCACTGCTCATAATAGAAGGATGCTACAAGTACATTACACTTCAAAAACTGGAACTATTCATTAGTTCTGTGAGTTGATTATCATAAAATTTAGCTAGACATAGTAATATAGGCCCATAATCCTTGCTATTGCTCGAGAGGCTGAAACAAGATCATTAGAGCTCAGAAATTGGAGACCAGCCTGGGTAACATAGTGTGACCCTGCTTCAAAAAACCAAACTAATTAGTCAATCACAAAGATAGATGAACCCTTTAAAAAGTAAGAAAACATTCTTTTCTCTGCCACATACCTTCTCACATAGCCAAAAGGATAGGGAGTAGTAATAAGCACAGGCCACTTTTGTTGTTGTAGGCTACCCACTGAATCGAGCAAACTCCCACTTGCTGATAGGAGCAGTACTTGCTGGAGGTGCTGTCTCCATCAGCTTGTTGGGAGTGTGTTGTATTAAAGATAAATTCTACAGTGTTTAGTTGGACCTCAAGAACGGAGATGAATTGCACTTTTTCTGAAAAGTTCATTTACTTTCAAAGTGTCCTTACTTAAGGGCTTTTACCTTTTTTTTTTTTTTTTTTTTTTTTTTTTTTTTTTTGCTTTGAGACAGGGTTTCTCTGTATAGCTCTGGCTGTCCTGGAACTCACTTTGTAGACCAGGCTGGCCTTGAACTCAGAAATCCGCCTGCCTCTGCCTCCCGAGTGAAGGGCTTTTACTTTTTAAAAAATTTATAATTATGTGTTTCTGAATACAGAAACCCTGAACACATCTGGGTGTTAGAAAATAACTTTGTGGAGTCTTGTTTTCTGTTATCTTCTTTACATGGGTTCCAGGAATTGAACTTATGTCATCAGGCTTGGTGGCAAGTACCTTTACACCCTGAGCCATTTTACCAGCCACCTTTTGCTTTTTTATCTTAAGTTCTTACCAAAGTAAACAACAACAAACTCAAACAGAAAATCCTAATAGAGCACAAAAGCAAGAATTGTTATCAGTGGGTATCTGCTATGGTCCCAATGTTGTTTTCATTCCTCCCCCCCAGAATTTGATATTGAAAGCCTAATCAAAGATGACTGCATGACAAGTGAACTTCCTATGGAGGAGGCTCTGTCCTCAAAAACAGAATAAGCGCCTTATCAAAAGTCCCGAGAGCTCTTCCATTCTCTCTGCACTTGGCACGGGGGTTAGGTCTGAACAAACCACACAGTCTGCTGTGATGCAGATGTCAGTCCTGAGGAGTAAACTTAGGTTGCTTATAAGCCTTTTGTTTGTTGTGGGTGCTTTGTGACAGCAGCCTGCAGTTTAGAACAGGACCCCCATGCCCACTTGCAGGACACAGTTTTCTATTGATAGTATCTTTATCTTTCATACCGCTTTTGTCATTGAAGTATCAAAGAGTAACTTCAGATGGTAGGGCCACCTCTTGCAGGAAATGAGGGGAAACACCCAGCTTAAAGCAGAACCAGACCTGGCTTCCATCCCACAACCCCCTTCAGGGTGGTGGTGGGGCCTGGCATATCCCACAAATAGTTACTTCCAGGATCTTACAGTTGTCATAAGGAAGGTTCTTAAAGTTTTTTCTGAATAGATCCCTAGGGTCTGGTGCTAGGTTGTTCCCATCCTGATACAACCCAGGGAAGTCTGGAGCTGTGTTGCTATGCTTTGTCCTGACACTCAAAGAGGTCTAGCATTAGATTGATGTCTGTTCCTATACACTCAGGAATTCTGGTGTTGAGTTTTCTGTCTTTCTGACATCCTCAGGGTGGTAGACTTTGGAGTAAAACATTTCAGGTTGGAGTATTTCTGCTTTGGGGCATATATCAGTAACCTATGGTCATAATACTTGTGGTGAGTTGCTAGTGACTTATTCCCCTGCTGGCTGGTTTTGTAAGGTGAAATGCCTTAACACAGTCAGCCAAAGACAAGGCATGTTAATGAGGTCATAGATCTGGACAGGCTCTGTCCTCAGCATCAGTGTTTGGTGACACATTGGAGATTATGCTTACCCCCAAGGCCTATGGTTGTCGATAAAGACTGATAGTATAAGCACTTCTATCCAGCGAGTACCAGATCGTAGGAAGTCATAGTCTCAGCACAAATTGAATGGCATATAACTGTGGGTGTCTCAGAGGGTACAGCATTCAAGCTCAGCACAAAGCTGGGAAGGTTCTAATCTGTGTAGGAAACTGTCTACCTGCCAAGGGCTAGCTAAACCCTATTGAGTGAAGGATAATGAATATTCCATCTGTTGACTATGGGAGGAACCTCTGCAAGACTTCCACAGATATTGGGGAGTTCTGGAAGAAACTGGAGTGGCAAGGAAGGCAGGCAAGGAGACAGTAGAAGTTACTTGGATGTAGGAGCTACACCAGTAGTAACAGTCAGCTACCACAGAAGGGCCAGCACAGAAGGAAAGAGGTCTGTTAACACAGAGCATCCTGAACAGCAAGCTGTAGGCAGTCATAGAGCAGAAAGAGGTCCCCTTCGAAATGAGATGGGGAAGACAGTTGTCAGCAGCTGAGCGTTTGTAACTGCCTTATTTGGAAAAGACTCGTTTTTTATGTTTTTTTAATTGTTAGAAACTATTTATATTGATAAAGTTAGTTACTATCTTCATTAATATGTATTAGGCCTGGACTGTTTAGGAGACCAGTTTGGAGTCTGATCAGATCAGTGGTGCCTAAGACATAGATCTGATGTCGTCTCCACCTAGATCTTATCCGTAGGAGAGAGGCTTGTGTTACTGATTAATGAGGACACCTTCCTTCCCTGCTCTTTCCCTTCCTTCTGTTTTTTCAGACAGGGTCTTTTGTAACCCAGGGTGGTCTTAGGCTCTTATAGCTAAGGATGACCTTGAGCCTATGGTCTTCCTGCCTACACCTCCCAAGTCCTGCGATTAAAGATTGGTACCACCATGCCTGGCTCTATGGGGTACTTTTACCACCTGAGGTATCTCTAGCCAGTTTTTCCATCTTAAAATACTTAAAAATGTTTTTAACTTATATTTTAGTGTTTGCATTTGTGTGGGCATGCTAAGGCACATGTGTGGGGGTTGGAAGACAGCTTTTGAGAATGGTTTTCTCGGGCTGGAGAGGTGGTTAAGAGCACTGACTGCTCTTCTAGAGGTCCTGAGTTCAATTCCCAGCAACCACATGGTGGCTCACAACCATCTGTAACCGGATCAGATGCCCTCTTCTGGTGTGTCCCAAGAGAGCGACAATATACTCATGTACATTAAATAAATAAATAAATAAATAAATAAATCAGAATTGTTTTTCTCCTGCAATGTAGGTCCCGAAGATCAAGTTCATGCCATCCAGGCTTGGCAGCAGGCATATGTAGTTCTTTATGTGTAGTTCTTTATATGTAGTTCTTATGGGCCATGTTTTTTAGCTTTAATTATCATTCAAATTTCTGCATATCACAAAGCTGAGATAAATTGAGATTCTGTGACAACTAGGTCTTAACTAAAGTTAGGGCATAAGAACCCCAGCTCTGTGGAGGCTGTTGGGTGGAATCTACAAGCTAGGCTATGTGCTGAGTGGGAAGACGTGTTCTGGGCCCAGGCCTGCCATAGCAGGGACTCTATTCTACTTGTTTGTAGAAATATGAATCCCCTGTACTCCCATCCCCTATTCATAAGTGTGCACATGGCATGTCTGTCTTTGGTACTATAGCACACAGCTCCCACACTCCTGTAGATGAAGACTAGTGACAACCTCTTTACCATCCTGCCAGCCTGTGTAGTAGTTTCTATCCCATTGCTGTTATGGTTTGCCATGTCCACATGCTTGTCTGCTCTTGTAACCACAGATGTGATGATGTGCAATGTAACGAGCAACAAAAATAGGCGATTCTATGCCTTTAATCCCAGCACCTGGGAGGCAGAGGCAGGTGGATTTCTGGGTTCGAGGCCAGCCTGGTCTACAGAGTGAGTTCCAGGACAGCCAGGGCTATACAGAGAAACCCTGTCTCGAAAAACAAACAAACAAACAAACAAAAAACAAAAACAAAACAAAAAAAAATAGGCGATTCTTAGAAGACTTGGAGAGGACACCAGGCTGGCCATTTGGCCACATGGATATGGCAGAGGTTCTGAGACTTGGCTGTCTTGAGTGCTGGAGCCTCCAGAAAAGAGTTTGGCAGGGTGTATGTGTTGCCTTCACCACAGCATGTCAGCCTTTCCCCTTAATGCTGTACATCATGGCACTTGGTGCATGGCCCCCTGCTCACCAGCATACTCCATTGTCTCCAAGTAAGTCTCACTGGGTCTTTAATTTATACTTCCTGTTTAGTAATAAAGTTGATCAGATGAAATTCACCTAATTGGGTTTTCTCCTTAGTGAATTTCTTTTCATCACCTAGAGCAGAAGTGGGCAAAGTTTCTCTCTAAAAACCCAAGTAGTATTTTGGACGTGGATGGCCCTGTGACGTAAGCAGAGCAGCAACACCACACCATCTTGAGAGCTTTGAATTTGCCAAGCCTTGGTCCCATTATAATTCTAATGTGTTGTAGATATGTGCTTCTCAGTTCATAACAGTCACATAACTCAGTGATGTAATTAATTAGAAAAAGGCATGAGGGGCTGGTGAGATGGCTCAGTGGGTAAGAGCACCCGACTGCTCTTCCGAAGGTCCAGAGTTCAAATCCCAGCAACCACATGGTGGCTCACAACCATCTGTAACGAGATCTGGCGCCCTCTTCTGGTATGTCTGAAGACAGCTACAGTGTACTTACATATAATAAATAAATAAATCTTAAAAAAAAAAAAAAAAAAAAAAGAAAAAGGCATGAATACCCCTGACCTACTCAGCATGTGAATGTGGCGTCACAAACTCTGTTGAATGTTAGCTTCCTTGAGGGATTATGAGTCGGTGTGATCCAGTGTCACCCTACCACTAGGAGTATGCCTGTCACTTGTTTTAAAATACGAATAGCTTTTTTCATCATTTTGTTGTATAGTAGGGACTCAAGTCCTCTTCCAGAAACCCACGGGCTGCTCTTGCTGGCCAGCCCATAGCAGGCAGTTCACCCTTCTGGAATTTTATATCCCATGAGAATGACGCTGTTATGTTCCTTGTGGGCAGTTTTCTTCTCCTATAAGGAGCCCTGCACAGCTGGAAGCACCCGTTTTTCCTAACTGCTGAGGAACAGCTGTTGTGTGAGGGCCTATTTTCTCATGGGCTGCCAGCTGATGGGCATCCCAGTCACCTCCGTTTGAGACTGTGCATGGAGCTGTAATTGTTCACTTCTGAGTTCTTGAGCAGTCATGTTAGTGTCTCCTTTAATAGGGTTATTTCCTTACAGTTGTTTAGGATTTCTGAAAATATCGTTGGGTGATTTATCAAATCATTTTCACGTGTCTTTGGGAAGAGTATACGTTGTTCTACCTTTACCTTTTGGTGTACGGGATGTTTTTCCTACTGTATTCCTGGGAAAGGCCTAACGTGGTCCTGAGTGACTGACTCTCCCTTTGTATAGTGGTTGATAAGGGTGGCTGATGCTCAGCTTAGGGTCAGGCGGGTCTGTTAGTTTCCTTCCAGATCTTGTCTTGTTAGAGTGTGGTGTGTGGCTAGTAGTTAGCTTCATAAAGGGGTTAGAGGTCCCCTCTTTGGTTGTGCATGATGGTACTGGGACTCTGAACTCAGGGCCTGCTACAGGACAGACAGAGCGTGTTCCAGCTCTAAATACTTTTACCAGCTGGAAGGGTGATTTGCTCTCAGATATGATAGGCTTACATAGCTAGAGTTTTAATTTAGGAAATTTTTGTGACTACTTATTCAGTTCCCATAGTAGAGAATAAGGGTTTTCCTTACTAGTCTCAATTTAGTTTTTCCCTCCTAGGGATTTATCCATTTCATACAATGTCAGTTAAAAAAAAAATTCATGTAAACAAGGTATGGCACACAACTTCAGTCCCAGCACTGGAGTTAAATTCTATTAGAAAGCCAGGTATAGTAGCTTATACTTATAAGCCCAACACTAGAGAGGCTAAAGCAAGAGAATCACTGAAACTTTAAAGTCAGCCTTGGGTCCACAGGGAGTTTTAGGACAAGACTACATAATGGAACCCTATTTCAAAGCAGTGATTGATACACTCTGGTTCTTCTGTCACAGGAGCCACCAAGTTTCAAGGGACAGGAATTTTAAGTGGTTGGTGTCCTCCATTCTAGGCAGGGACTAGTTTAAGACAGACCTGGCCTTGAGTTGACTTCCCCTCTTCCTCTAAATGTTTCAGACATGTCTGTCAGTCCTCCCTTGGTTTATCTGGTAGGACATATTAACTCCTTTCTATCTTCCCATTTCCCTTCCTGATTTTGTACAAGGCTCCTGAGTGGGTTTATTAGTCAATAAGCAAATGCAGTTCTGAGGCTGGAGAGAAGGCCTAGTGGTTAAGAGTGCACACTTGTTCTTCTCCCAGGGTCCCAAGTTCCTTTCTTAGCACCCATCAAGCAGTTCATAACTGCCTGTAACATCAGCTTCAGGAGATCCAATTCCCTCTTCTGGCACCTATACACACATTTATATACATTCCCACAGAGAGACAGATAGACAGGCAGACAGACAGACAAAAATTCTTAAAAATGAAGTTTGGAAAGTTTTTTAAAGGTGAAATTATCTGAGTTGCATTTAAGAGTAAGTTCATTTAAGCACATGTTAAGGTACACCACCTCCAGATTGTATGTAATTAGTCCTTAAACTACAAAGACCTGCAGTCTTGGTATTGTTCTAGTTAAGACTCTAAGCACCTTACCAAGCTCTTAGCCAGCAATGCCTGTTCCCACCCCTGAAGTCAAAGGCAGTACCAAGGAATCCACAGCCAGGATCCTAGGGACCCTCAGAGCACCTTAGTCATCAGTATATCAGGATTTCTCTAGCTGCTGCCCATCTCCATATCCTGGCATGAATACCTGGCTCATTTCCCTTAGCCCACTGGCCCTAGCATGGTACAGTGCCCACATAGGCCCAGGGCATATTCACTGAGTGGGTGGCAAGTCTGTGACTAGGAGAGATAATGACTTAGTCTGGGTGTGAGGATGTAGACATCGCAGGTATCAAACTAAGTGAGCAGCACAGTGCTGCTCGTCATCCTTGTGAGGTTCCTCAGGTCACCCTGAGATCCACTGATATACTCCTGAGATACATGGAGCTTCTACAGATACCCATCCTGCCTCTCAGGCTCTAAAGCAAGTAGTGGAGCCACCTTCTCTTTCCCTTATACCATTAGCTATGTATTTGCTCTGGATTAGGCCAGGGCTCAGGAAATCTGGGAGGTGTCTCTGCTGAGGTGTCTTTACTATCATTCTCACTTGATGACTTACAGCAAGCAAATAAGCAGACGTGCTTAACCAAACAGTCCTTGAGAGTTGCTAGAGGGTAGAGGGTGAGACAAGATCTTCCCATGGTGACACCTGTCTCTGCTTCTCCACAGACTTCACAATGTAGCCCCGATTCCAGACTGTCATTCACAGGTAAGTGCAGCTGAAGCTTACCTTCCTTTCTGGCTGCCTGTCACTCAATATGGTGGCTACCTCATATTCCCTTGACATTTGTTCTCTAGCAGCTATCATTGGAATTATTTGTGCCTCTTGATTGTCTTCCAGCATTTCTGGTGGGTTCTGTCCCATGATTTAATATGTAGAACTTATCTAAGATGTAGTAGGGGTTTAATGTGGGACTGTGTGCAGGACTGGTATCAGTGTGCTTTGAAGTAAGTAACAGTGCTATCTTTGTGCTAGAAAATGGAAAAGGAACAAGGGACAGAAGGAAGGTGCAGAAGCCAGCCAGAACTCAGAGTGAGGAGGGATCATCGCATCCACTTGGTGGCCTGAAGCCTCCATGCCACCGAGTGAGGAAGGACACGCAGACATCCAGAGGAGGTGAGGGCAGGGATTCCTCCAAGGGTCCCTGCCATCTAGGGGAGGGAGGTCTGGGCTCTGTCTCAGGAGTAAGAATTTAGCCCTCTTTATACTCTGTACATACTCTCTAGAGTACCATTAATTTAGGGTGGGATAGGTGTCTAGTATTGATAAGTCAGTTGCCTAGGAGAGCTGCATGGTTAGAAGTGGTACTATGATCAGGATGAACTTTGTTGGGGCTAGTGGGCCATGTCTGCTCAGCTCTGAGTATAGTGTCTAAAAGGCAGTTGGTGAGCCTGGAGCAAAGCAATATCTAGGTGGTGACTTGGTGATGGACATCTCATAAATTGGTTTCCTCAGGCATTGAGTGGACATTTAACTGTTCCCTCTCACAAAAAGTACAAAGAGTGGGACTGGACCCAGATATCAGCTGTAATATTCAAAGGCCATATGCTAGACTCATGTCAAAGTAGCTGGTGATTAGGTTGGATCCACAGGACCTTATCTAACCTTCTTTGGGGCTCTGTATCTTCCTGGTAGACACTGTAGTGGCTACTGGCAGTCTCTTGAGTTGAGGTTCGAACTTCATGTACCATTGAGGTCTGAGGTGGGTCACTGTTCAATGATAGGATAAGATGAGATGGGATGGGCCATTTGTCCAACAAAAAGGCTAGGATGTAGTAGTACATCTACTACATCTATGGGTGGAGTAAAGGCAAGGTAGGAAGGGAACATACCTAGAGAAACAGAACAAATAGAGAGAGGGAGAGAGAGAAGAAGAAGAAGAGGAGGAGAGACTGGAATTCATTACAGGCTATATAGTTTAGCTAGTTCAACAATGGCTGTCTCCCAACAGAAAGTCCAAGAATCCAGTAGTTGTTTATAGTCTGTGGGGCTGGATGGCTCTGCTGGCCATCAGTATACACTGACATCCCAAAGAAGTAGACTCCAATGCCAGTGAAGGGACAAATTTACCAGAGAGAGCAAGCAGACAAAGATCAAGCTTCTTTCTTCCACGTGTTTTTGTGGCCCGGAGTAATCTTCCTGTCTCAAAAGATATAGATTAAAGGTATATCTTCCCACCTCAAAAGAACCAGATTAAAACTGTGTCTTCCCACTTCAAATGATTTAGTTAAGAAAAAGCCAAATTACTCAGAGGTCTATCTCAGCCACTTGGGTTTTATTTAATTCCGGATGTGGTTAGTTTGGCAGCCCAGATCAGTCATCCCAGTTACCTCCATGTATTTATTTCTCTTGCAGAAGCCAAAGATGTTGACCAGGAAGATTAAACTCTGGGATATAAATGCCCACATCACCTGCCGCCTGTGCAGCGGCTACCTCATTGACGCAACCACAGTGACTGAGTGTTTGCACACATGTAAGTATGGCCAGTTCTACCCTGATCTGAATGGGGTGGGGGTTGCTCTAGCACATTCCTTAGGGCCTTAGCCTGGCACATGGGCAACAGGGCCAAGAGAAGAACAAAGATCTTGAATGGGGATCGGAAAGCTTTCCTTGAACTAGGGATGTTGTGGGTAACTTCTGGAGGGTGGGTTCTCCTCTCAGGAAAGCTGAGCGGAGGAAAACTACTCTCTTTTGCTGTTGGTCTGTCAGTCAAGCCGGCCACGGGTGGTGCTTGTGCTCTCAGATCTCAAGTCAAGTCATTTTTTTTTAACAGTCAAACACTTGTGAGATGTCAAGGATCAGCGTGGTGCCCGTTGCATGTTACTTCTTATTCTGCCTATCAGGCCTGGACCGATGTATGCAGGATGTTTTTTTGTTGTTTTAGCTTTGTTTTGTTTTGATTTTTAATCTTTGAGTGTTTGGCCTGCCTGTATGTATCTACTCCACGTACTTGCAGTGCTTGCAGAAGCCAGAAGAAGGTGTTGGATCCTGTGGAACTAGAGTTGCAAACAGCTGTGAACCATCATGTGGGTGCTAGAAACCAAACCTAGGTCCTCCGTAGCAGCACCTAAGTGCTCTTAACCACCGAGCCATTTCTCCAGCCTCCTAAGATTTTTTTTTTTCTTATTTTTTCTCTCTCACTGGAAGACAGATGTTCTGTATGGATCACCTGGAGGCGTGAGTGCTGTAAAAAGAGCATCTAGTGACCACTGAGAGGTAGTTCATGAAGTTAAAAACTCACAACACATACAATTTCCATCCTATATGTTTTACATTTTTGAAAATGTTTTCCACTTTTGAAGAATTTTTGGGCTGAGATTAATTGTGTTAGGAATTGGTGGCACAGTTTTGCTTTCGTCAGTCCACTGAATGTTGCCTAGCTTTGATGTGCAAGGCAGTGTTATCTTTTAGGCCAAAATACAGATTTTTAAAATATTACTTATATTCTCATGCTCTTGCCCCTTAGTGACTTAACCACTCTTTGATGTTTTTTTAGTTCCTAGGTATATTAGTTCCTAGGCTAGGACTGTGTAACAGATGGTAATGGCACAGCGCAATCCAAGGGCACTCCCTGTTCAGAGGTCAGGAACTATATAGAGGAGGTTGTTTATGAAAGTGTCCTCTTAGTCACCTTGGAGTTGACTTCACTAACCAGAACTTTTCTTCTGGGTTGCTGTCATCCTCTCCCCTTGGATAGTCTGCAGGAGCTGCCTGGTGAAGTATCTGGAGGAGAATAATACCTGCCCCACCTGCAGGATCGTGATCCATCAGAGCCACCCGTTACAGTATATCGGGTGAGTAAGAACATGGGCTGGTGCTACCTGACCATGGTCCATACATCTGCATGGTATTGGCTGCCTTGTTCTTGGTCCCCAGATACCACACTGCAGGTGACCAGGGCCATGGCAGTGGATATCCAGCAGCCCTTCCCTGGGGGACCATGAGAACAAGTGGAATCTTAAAAGTTTTCTTAAACTGAAAATTTGAAGTGAATGAGATCCCAGACCTGCCTTTTTTAGAGTAGTAGCTTGCTTCTAGGCTGGAACTTTAGCTAAAGAAGCAAGGGCATGGAAGTGGAATTTCTGACTTCAAGAGCCACTTGGAAGGAAATGAAATCACAGATACATATGGTATGAGGGCATCAGAGAATAGATAAACTAAAAGAAAGAGATGCACAGCTTGAAGTCACATGTCCAGCTGGGAGCAGTAGCAGTTCGAGTTGAGTTGTCGGACCTTGGAACCCCCCCCCCCCCCCGCCCCCCAGGCCTCCAGATAACACTACCAATGCCACTGTTTCTGTTTCCTGTGTTGAAATGAGAGTGTGTTTTCTGTGTTCCTAACTTTATTGTCAAATCATCTCTTCACACAATCTCTGTATAAGGCCTGTGTGGTGGGCATGTGGAAATGTCTAGCAGCTCTTGGTGTTTAGTACTATCCAGAGTCCTTGCCAGTGTCCTGTCTGTGGAGTGGGTGGATGACATCTGATTTAGGGAACTTCTGTCCATATTCCCATTCCCCAAGTTCCTGTGCTCTGTGTTCTGGTCAGTGCTATATGGTGGTAGGTTTTTAATTCTGTCACCATGGTGTCTCTAGGCACACCTCAGCCCACCACCATAGTTATGCCTAAGCTTTGTGCTTTCTCATACATCAGCTCTCTGTTGGGACTTCCTTGTGATACCACCTGTCTTAGAGCTCTGTTCTGCTTTTTCTGTCCTCATGTGCTTCAAAGCAGCACAAGCTGTGCCACCTGCTTTCATTCTGGTATGCACTTCTGTAGAGCTCAGAAGCAGGTTCCCCGTTTGAACTGCTGACGGGGATGGTGAGGAGGCTTCCTTGGGGCTGGGAATGGGAGGCAGAACACAAAAGAGCCGTCCTGTGGGCAGATCCTCTCATAGAAGCTTAGATTGCATGCAAACACAGAAGAGAACCGGGGGAGGAACACAGCAACGGGCCAGGCGTTGGATAAGTAAAGGAAGCAGGGTGGCATCTTGGCCTGAGTGCTATGACTCACATTATGAGCTGGGTAGCAGCTATTGCCTTATACTTATATTCCATATACCTTTGACCTAAGAGAGGCTCTTAGCCTCTATGGTTTAATTGATACAGGGTTTTGTGTAACCTTGAGCTTCTCATCCTCTTGCTTTTACACAAATGCTGAGAATATAAGTGTGTTCTATTGCACCCCATTTATGGAATGCTGGGGATCACACAAGGAGCTTTGTGAATGCAGGCAAGCATTCTGCCGATTGAGCTATTGCTCCAACTTTCTTAGCCCATCTCTCACTGGCAGTGTCTGGGTGCCATCTGAAATAGTCTAGGGTTGTACCTCTGCTGGTGCCATCCTCTGCTCTGCTCCTGACTTGGCTTCATCTGCCCTCACCTCTTGCCTGATTCTCTACTTGCAGAGCATGGTGAGCACCTGTAGGCGCTTTGGTATTATGTAAAGGGGTTTGTTGGCTTCAGTTTAATTTCAGGATTTAGTGTGGAAGGATGCGCAGCCAGGACTAGCAGAGATGGTCAAAGCCTGTGGTAGAGACCTTGAAGAAAATGTTGAAAATGCCACTGTCAGCCTGAGTGTGAGCATGTTCATTTTGAAGAAGCAGATCCATTTTGAGAACCTTTCACTCAAAAAGTTCCCTGTGTTATGTGTGCCACTTACACACATTTCCTAGCCCTCTTACTGGGCTCCCAAGGTAGACAGAGCCTGGTGTCATTGCCTGGTACCCAAGTGTTGGGAGTTCTGGTCTTGACCTGTGAGTTCCAGCAAAAGCTAGGTGGGCGTGGTAGTTGTCAAGGTCATCAAATGCATGGAGGGTCCTGTCATAGTTTGCTTCTCTGTTGCTGTGGTAAGACACTAACTGAAACCAGTCTTGGGGAGGAGAGGGTTTGTTTGGCTTATGCTTCCAGGTCTCATTTCATCGCTGTAAGAATCAGGGTAGGAACTGAAGCAGAACCATAGAGAAAGGCACTTACTGGCTTAATCTCCATGGCCTGGTCACCCTGGTTTCTCATACAAGTTTTGATCACCTGCTTAGGGCTGACATTGCATACAGTAGGTTGGGCTCTCCAATATCCATCACTAATTAAGACCCCATCCCAACCCATGGCCATAGACCCAGTCTAATGGGGGCAGTTCCTCAATTGAGGGTCCCTCCTCCCAGGCTATCCTAATTTGTGCCAAGTTGGCAAAAAACAGTCAGCACAGGCTCCAGTCTACAAAGTCCAAATTTGCACCTGAGTGCGTGCATCCTGGTCTAGGTGTGGACCATCTTCCTTTGTGTGGATAGTGGCAAGGAGGATTAGAGCTCTATATGACTCTCATACAATATGTAGTTGGGCCTCATAGCCAAGAGTTTGCAGAAGTTGGTGCATGCTGTGAATGACGTTAAATGGCTGCAGTTACACTAGGACTTGCCTGTGACTAAGCCCAGGTTGGCTAGATTCCTGTGTATTTGTTGAAGTGTAATCATTGGTTACTGGATTCATATAGGCTTATAGAGTAAGGATTAGAATTTAAAATTTTTTGAAAATTAAGAAATTCTCTAACACTTTTATCAAGAATATAATTATATAATTGACATAATTATACTGAATGCTTAAAAGTAGCAAACTTTAATAGGACCATATGTAGATAAAGTAGTTCTACACTTTTGTGTTTGCCTGTGTCCAACAAGTTGAGCCTAACCCTTTGTCCAACATACTAGGGATCAGGGCACTGTTCCCAGCATGACCTTCTCATACCAAATAGCTGGAACCTAAATTAAATGATGCATCAATTCAAATCCTAGATATATTTTAGTACATGTTTTTCATTGCATGCCAGAAGGAAAATCCAACCTTGAGTTGTTAAATATGTAAGTAACTATAGTATATACATTGGTTGATTGCCCCCCCCCCTTCTCTTTTGCAGTCATGACAGAACCATGCAGGACATTGTTTACAAGCTGGTGCCAGGCCTCCAGGAAGGTGAGTTGAAATGCTGCTCAGCTTGAGCTCATAGCTGGGGTTTTGGCTCTTAGACCTAGACCAAAGGGCATCCTCCAGCAGCAGCATCCTCCTTTCCCACATGTCTTAGTTCTAGATTCTCCGTTGTCTTCCTGTGATACATAGGCTGTGTAAGTCTTAAGAAACAACCAAGAATAGCTTGAGATAAAACGCTGAGATCTTGAGAAGCATTTGCAATAGAATTGTGTAAGCATATAGCCAAGTACAATGATTTTGTTAATTTTGTATCTACTACTTTGCTGAAAGTGTCAGCTGTAGGAGTTTCTGGGAAGAACTTTTAAGGTCAGTTATGTATATTATCACATCATCTGCAAATAAAAATATGTTGACTTCTTTCCTTCTTGTTTGTATCCCCTTGATCTCCTTCAGTTATCTAAATGCTTTAGCTAAGAATTCCCGCACAATATTGATAGGTATGGAGAGAACGGACAGCCTTGTCTTATTCCTGATTTTAGTAGAAATGTTTTGAGTTTCTCTCCATTTAGGTTGACATTGGCTGTGGGCTTGCTATAAATCACCTCTTTTATGTTTAGGTATGTACCTTGTATCCCTAGACTCAGGACTTTTATCATGAAAGGGTATTGGATTTTGTCAAAAGTCTTTTCTGCATCTAATGAGATGACCATGTGGCTTTGTGTTGAACCATTCCTGTGCCCTCTGGGATGAAGCTTACTTGATCATGGTAGATCGTGGTCCTTTTGATAGGTTTTTGAATTTGGTTTGCAGGTATTTTATTGAGAAACTTTGCATGTTCATAAGGGAAGCTGGTCTGTAATATTCCTTGTTGGGTCTTTATGTGGCTTACATATCTGGTAGCTGTAGCCTCATAAATTTGAAGAGAGTATTGGTGTTAAGTCTTCCTTGAAAGTCTGGTAGGATTTTGTGCTAAAACAATTTGGCCCTGTGATTGGGGGGGGGGGGGTGGGCAGAGATTTTAATGACTGCACTTGTTACAACATGGTTTATATGTTTGTTTAAACTATCTGGTCTTGATTTGACTTTGATAGATGGTATATGTCAAGAAAATTATCCTATTAAATTTTTTTTCCAATTTGGTAGAGTATAGATTTTTAAAGTATGTCCTGTGGTTCTCTGCATTTCCTTGGTTTTTGTTGTTATGCCCCACTTTTTATATCTAATTTTGTTAATTTGAAATGTCTCTCTCTGCCTTTTAGTTAATTTGACCAAGGGTTTGTCAAAGAATTAACTCCTTGTTTAATTTTTTTTTGTACTGTATTTTTATTTGTTTTTATTTTATTGATTTCAAGCCTGAGTTTGATTATTTCTTGCCATCTACTTCTTTTGGATATTATTCCTTCTTGTTCTAGAGCTTCTGGGTATGCCATCATGTTAATAATATGGAATCTCTCCAATTTTTTAATATAGTCGCTTAGTACTATAGACTTGCCTCTTAAAATTGCCTTTATTGTATCCCATAAGTTTGAGTATGTTGTATTTTCATTTTCACTCTATTCTGAAATGTCTTTAATTTCTGTCTTGGCCCATTTTTCATTCAGTAGTGAGTTGTTGAGTTTCTATGAGTTTGTAAACTCTCTGGTGTTTCCGTTGTTGTGACACCCAGCTTTAACCCATGGTGGTCAGATAGGATGCCAGAGGGTTATTTCAGTTTTCTTGTATCTGTTGAAACTTGCTTTGTGTCCAAATACGTGGTCAATTTTAGAGGTACTGTGTTTGGGTGAAATGTTCTGTAAATATCTGTTAGGTCTGTTTGATTTTTAAAGTTTGTTAGCTTGAGTGCATCTGTTTAGTTTTTCTCTGGATGACCTCTCTCTTGGTGAGATTAGGGTATTGAAATTACTCATTCTCACTGTGAGGGTCAGTGTATGATTTTAGTTGTTGTCATGTTTCTTTCATGAACTTTGGTGCCCTGTTTTATCACATAGATGTTAAGAACTGTAATATCTTCTTGGAGGACTTTTCCTTGGAGTCTATATAATTCTTCCCTGTCTCTTTGGATTAGTTTCGGTTTGAAGTCTGTTTTATTGGCTACATTGGCTTGTTGTTTTGGATCCATTTGCTTGGAATCTTCTCATCCTTTACCCTGAGCTGATGTCTGTCTTTGATGTTAAGGTATATTTCTTGGAGGCAGCAAAAGGAATGGTCCTGTTTTTTTCTTTAAACCTGGTCTGTTCATCTGTGTCTTTATTGGGGGAGTTGAAGCCATTGGTGTTGAGAGTTATTAATGAGCAGTGTTCGTTGATTCCTGTTATTTTGTTGTGGTGTGGATTGGGGGTCTCCCCCCTCCCCCATTTGATGGTCTGAGATTTTATATTCTTTATGCTTTCTTCGGTGTGGTTAACTTCTTCAAGTTGAAAGTTTTTCTAGTGTCTTCTGAAGAGCTGGGTTTATAGATAATACATGCTGCTTAAATTTGGTTTTATTGTGGAATGTCTTTCTTGTGATTGTATTATTTCTTGTGACTTAAAGTTTTGCTGGATATTGTAGTCTGTCTAGTCTCTTAAGAGTTTGTAGAACATCTGTTCGAGTCTTGCTGGCTTTTAGATTCTCTGTTGAATAGTCAGGTGTTATTCTAGTGGTTCTGTCTTTATATGTCTCTTTTCCCTTGTAGCTTTTTATATTCTTTCTTTGTTCTGTATGTTTAGTGTTTTGATTATTGTATGTCATGGAGAATTTCTTTTCTCATCCAGTCTATTTGATGTTCTGTATGCTTCTTTTGCCTCCTTAAGAAAATTTTCTTCTATGATTTTATTGAAAATATCTTCTGTGCCTTTGCCCTGGGTTTCCTCTCCTTCTTCTGTTCCTATTATATGTAGATTTGGTCTCTTCATGGCATCCCAGACTTCCTGGATGTTTTGTGCCTGGAATTTTTTTTCAGTTTAAATTTTCTTTGGCCAAGGTATCCATTTCTTCTATCTTCGGAGCATGAGGTTCCCCCTTCCGCCTCTTATAATCTGCTGGTGAGGCTTGCCTTTGAGGTTCCTGTTTATACATTTTTCATTTCCAGCTCCCTCAGTTTGGATTTTCTTTTCTCTGCTCTCATGTCTTAAACAGTTTTCTTCATTTCATTCTACCATTTGACTGTATTGTCAAAGATTTCATTAATAGATTTATTCATATCTTTAAGATTGTTGAGCATACTCATAAAGGCTATTTTGAAATCCTTGTGTGTGCTTCAGCATTGCTCCAGGCCTACTATAGTAGGGTGGGTGGGCTTTAGTGGAGATACATTGTCCTATTTGACCACTATGGATTAAAGCTGGGCATGAACAATAGAAACAATGGAGAGCTTACAAACTCATGGAAACTGCATAACTCATTACTGAATGAAAAAAATAAGTCAAGCTAGAAATTACTGTTTTTATGCTTATGTCTAGGTGCTAGGTGTATCTGGATTTGGAATAATTGTAATTTTAGGTGTTGGCATCTAGTCTTTGTTGAATGGATTTTCCATTTCATTCATTCATTCATTCATTCATTCAGTTTCTGTTTGTCTCTGTAGATCTTAAGGGTGTGTGTGGTTGTGGGTTTTCGGGTAGGGAGTACTTCTGAGTCCCTGCCAGCTGTGACCACTGGGGGTCCCTGGGGAGAACTTGTAAGTGGGGATGGGCTAGAAGGGAGGGAGCAGCTGAGAGGGTGCACAGGACGAAGGCTGGGTCTGCCATGAGGAGCTGTAGGCTCCGCAGTGAATGGGAGAAGAGAAGAAGACATGCCCCTGCAGGTGTTCTGCTACAGGCTTGGGGATGAGACTGCAGAATTGGAATTGGAGAGTGGCAGGGAGAGTGAAGATTGCCTGCCTGTTTCTCTGGCCAGCCAGCACAGCCAGTGGGTTTCCAGGGGAAAGCTGCCTCAAGTGTTGGCCAGTGACACAAAGAGATGGAGTGAGAAACTGAAGCAATAACTTTTAACCACAGTTGAAGAAGTGCCCCCCCTAAAGGATTTGATTTTTCTTATCAGTAGGCTTTCATTACAAAGAACATACTTCATTGTCATTACTGTATTTTGATTGATGAGTGTTCTGTGGCTGAACTGCAGAGCCCCAGTCTATCTCCAGTCCCTTGTTACTAAATTTTGAATTTCATCTACAGTAAGTTGTGGAAATTTGCTTCTCTCTTGTTCCTGAGCTCGAATCAGCATCTCAGTTTTGCCCTCGGGTCACAGAGCTTTAGGTTTGCTTTGCTTCTTTACATAGAAAACCTATAGCGGCCGGAGCTTGATGCTGAGTGGGGCTGGTGTTCATGGAATCTGGTTTGCTGTTGGTGAGTGTAACTCAGCCTCTCCCCATGGGTTGCACCCACTGTGGGCCTAGCAGACACACCTAATTCAGGCCGACTCATTGGCAGGGCGTTGTCACTGGGAATGGTAGAGCCGGAGCCAGTTGTGCTTCATCGTCTGTCTCTTCCATAATCGTTCATCATGGCGCATTCTCCTTGCCACTGCACCGTTTACAGTGACCCTGCTCTGGTCCCAGGGTGCACCTGTTGGATTTACTCTGCCTGTTGATTCTGGACAATGCTGAAATGTTCATGGCCTCTGTAGGAATATCTGCTGGACAGAGGAGACCCACGTACTATAGAGCACATTTAAATGGCTCAGCTCCAAGTGTGGTCATGCAGCAGTTAAGTTGTTTGTGATTCTTCAGTTTACAAGTAAGACATCCTTACACATGGACCTGCTTGCCTTTAGAATAGATTACTAACAATGGCTAAATTCTAATGTATTTTAGATATATTTAGATGTATAATGCCCAAACAATTCCAATTAATATTTCGGTATCTGTTTGTTTCTTTGTTTTAGTGGGTTTTTTATTTGTTTGTTTGTTTTTTTTGATAGGGTCTAACTATCCAGCTTTGGCTGGCCTTGAACTCATTGAGTCCACCTGTATCAGCCTTCCAAGTGCTGGGATTAATAGGCCTGTGCCAACATGCTTGACAGTGTTTCTGTGCCTGTATATACCTAATATTGGGCACATTAGACTTTTTTTCTGTGACAAACAACCGAGAGAAGTGATTTTGTCATAGAGTTTTAGGATTGTCATAGAGTTTTAGGATTTTAAGTCCATGGTCCTTTGGTCCCATTATTTGGGGGTCATAGTGAAGCAGAAGAGGATCATGGAAGGTTATGGCAGAGCAAAGTTGCTTACATCATGGTGGCCAGGAAACACAGGAGTAAAAGCAGACAAGAAGGCCTAAGAGCAATTACTTTCCAGGAGCATGCAGGAACCTACTTTTTACAGTTAGGCCCTGCCTTCTACACCTCCCAGGCATGTCATCAGACCATCCTCGGAAGTTAGGACTCTCCTGATCCAGTCACCTCCCAAGAACCCACCCATAGTTGGCAACCTTAAACACGGGTCTTCAGACGACATTTAATTCAGCCATACACTGGGTGTGTTTTTGTTTTTGTTTTTATCCTTTTTAATTAACGCTAAGTGAGAGTTAAGGAAGTAGGCAGCAATCGTGGTGTCAGAAGCTGAGTTATTTCTGCCTTTGGTGAGTTCCTTATTATTGATCTCTGGGCTTTTGGTGTTCAGGTCATGGTTGTTTTTGAGGCCACTTTGGGTGGCTTCCCTTTATCAGAAACTGTTCCATGCTCTGGTTTTGGGGCTGCCTTCCATACAATTGTATATGGGAACCTCTCTTTCTTCATTTACTTATTTTGTGTATGTATGTGTACATGTGGGGATGCATGTGTCTGTGCCCTGGTATATGGTGCTGTGGTTGGATATGTAAGTCAGGGGACAACTTGCAGGAATCAGTTCTCTCCTTCCACTTATGGGTCACAGTATCAAACTCAGATTGTCAGGCTTGGTGGCAGGCATCTCTAACCACTGAATCATTTCTCTGGCCCAAGCACATCTTTAGCTGATACTTTTGCCATCTTTTTGATTGAGCCCTTGCTTCCCTCCACTGTAGAAGGGTCCTTTTCTGACCAGATACACAGCTTATACATCCTCATACTTGTATGGTTAGGGTTTGCAAAGCATCTGTTCAGGTTAGATGCTAGGGTTCTAAGGGTTCCAGGTCTTTAGGAAAGACAGAGAAGCAGATGAAAAGTTTAATAAGGCTAGGCATGATGGCACATGCTTTTAATCTCAGCGTTCAGGAGACAAAAGCAAGATCTCTGTGAGTTAGAGACTAGCCTGGTTTACACAGTGAGTTCCAGGCCAGCTAGTTAACCCTGTCTCAAAAAAAGTAAGATTTTAAAAAGTTTAACAAAGAATTTCTTGTTTCACTACATATAAAGTATCTTTTACAGAGTAACTTACAGATATTTGGTTTGAATAAATCATTCTAAGCTTCCCTTGCCATTGGTATATGCTGAGCAGTGGCAGGATCTGGTACGTGCATATCACTTGGGTCTGAATGTTAATCTCATGGATGGGGCTTTTGCTGTGTAAGTCAGAAGCTGTTTTCATCTCTTGTAATTGATTATTTCCTCTAAGTACAAGGTGCCAGCTTGGTCTACCCAGTGAGGGTGTGCTGACCATCTAAGAACAGGTCATGCTGCTTTGTTGGCTAATGACCCCTAGGAACCCAGTGATCTGAAGCCCTGGGTAGCTTCATGACTAGGTGTCTTCCTTCAAGATAAACTTTCTCTGTAGGTTGGAGGTTTCTGTTTCCTTTTTCTTGCATTTCTTTCATGGCCACGACTGCCCAGATCTTCACCCAGTACAAGACAGACATGGCCACTGGATATTGCTGTAGTCTGTGATGTGACCAAGTGACCTTGGCACACAAATATAGGCATTCAGTACATGGTTGTTCTGGGTCTGTTCTTGTCATTCAGGTGTATCTCCCACTCTCAGCCTGGTGAGAACTCTTCTGCACTTGATGGCAGCTTGTGACCATCATGACTACAGGGACAGTGGGAGCACTCGGCAGCATGTGTAGATGTCTAAGCTGCCTGTGCCAAAAGGGTATGTGGGACATAGGCGTTTACTAGCAGCTACATTGTCAATGATGATGCATGAAGAGTCATCCGAGCCCCCTCCTCAGGGTCTGTCATATTCTGAAGAGTCCCTCAAACTGCCTCCCTAGGATCTGTCCTCCTCCAGGTGATGAATAACCCCATACTATCCTAGAGGGCTGAAAGGTTAGGTCATCGTCCTGAGCAGTACCCCTACAGCTCAAGAGCCTGTCTTGTTGCACCAGTTCTTCCCACCTTCTTGAATATGTTCTTGAATACCTGCAGCATGGTCATTAAGGTTCCCATCCTGATTTGTGCTTATTTTATGACTAGTAGCATCCTTCAGACCCATCATCTAATCTGCAAGTTTCTTCATGTGATGTTAGTGAGCAGTTTTACTATTTAAGTCCTTTCCTATTGAATATTAAAATTGTCTCCATTCTTAATAGCGGAAATGAGGAAACAGAGGGAATTCTATCACAAACTGGGCATGGAGGTACCAGGTGACATCAAGGGGGAGGCGTGCTCAGCAAAACAGCACTTAGATCCCCGCAATGGTGAGTAGTTGCATCAGGCCACCATACAATTCAGAGGTTCATTTATCAAGCTTTCCCTTACAGAACGCTTTACCTTAGGTGGTTTTTCAGAAAGTGACCATTTTCTGATGGTTGCTGAAAAGGTTCTTCATCAACCCTGGTTAATGAACCTGTTAGTTAAGAGTACAAGAGAGGGGGCTAGAGAGATGGCTCAGCAGTTAAGAGCACTGACTGCTCTTCCAGAGGTCCTGAGTTCAATTCCCAGCAACCACATGGTGGCTCACAACCATCTGTAATGGGATCTGATGCTCTCTTCTGGTGTGTCTGAAGACTGCTACTGTGTACTCACATAGATAAAGTAAATAAATCTTAAAAAAAAAAAAAAAAAGAGTACAAGAGATACTAGAAAATGCCTAGGGCTCGTGTGGAAGAGAACAGAATTGGACAGAGGGCCTAAGAAAAAACATGGTGAATAGTCTTAAGATAAATATCTAGCTTTGTTTGCTTTAAATAAAAATCCAAATGCCAGTTGGATTTGAGCGTAAAGTTAATTGGTGCTTTTAAGTCAGTATTTAATAAATTATTCAAATCTTTAAGTACTGGCACTTTGCTAGTGGAACCATATAAGTTCCTGAGAAATATTAAGATCACCCTGTATGTGCTTAACAGTCTAAGGAAAGTTGGTGCCTAGTTCCCAGTGGGAACCAGACTAGGCTGGGTGGGAGTTGGTAAGGCAGATGGAAAGGGGAGTGTGTGTCCTGAGTATGTGTCCAAAAGTAAGGTTCCATGAGCCAGGCTTCTTAGAGAAGCTGTAGTAAGTGCTGAATGGTCCTGGGAGCTTATCTCTGTCATCCTTACCAACTTTGGTCACTTTCTCCATCTTCTGAGCCCCTTAAGACACACTAATCTAAAATCTACTGAGCCCCCTAAGACACGTAATCCAAAACCTGCCTCATCCAGCTGTAGCTAGTGGGCCTCATCCCCCAGAGTTCCTTAGTTCCTCAGCAGACATGCAGAATGGTTTTAATTACTATCACTGAGCTCCTCGTGTGCATGCTTTCAGTAGAGTATACTGCCAGGTTTCACAAACATTATAATAAGGTGTTTTCACATGGGCTTTGCTTGGCCACAAGTGTTTCTGAATTGCATCCCCGCCCCCTTCCCCATTTCAGAAAAGTTGCATTTAATAGTTAATTCTGCATTTTAGAACAGCTTCCACTTACACCTCACAAAGTTTTATATACTAGAACTTTTGAATTTTGGGTTAGAGATATTTCAACCTGTACATTTTCTGTTTGTGCTAAAAGGTGAAACCAAAGCAGACGACAATTCAAATAAAGAGACAGCAGAGGAGAAGCAGGAGGAGGACAATGACTACCACAGGAGTGACGAGCAGGTGAACACGCGTCCTCTGTGGATTTTCTGGCATCAGTTTATCCCATGTTTGCGTACTTCATTTGAAAATGTAACAGGATCAAACACCATAAAGTTTTCCTCCTATTAACTCCTTAACTTCTCTTTATGTTCCTTTCATTTATTTGTTTTAATTATCAGAGCAACACATGCTGACTGTAAAGCATTTCAAACCTTGTGGACAGAACTACAGTCCACAATTAGGTTATGTTTTTTACAGCCCACTGCAAATACTATTACTACCTTCTCTGCTGTGCCCCCAAGGGAAGTGACCCATCAGCAAAGTGCAGGGAAATAAGCATGCAATGTGGAGGACTACCCACATTATCAGGTTAAAATATATAGAAGGATCTGATACAATTCCGTATCCCTGTCTATAGAACTTCCTAGTACATTGTCTGTGTCGTCAGTTCTAATAGTTGTGATGCTTTTGATGAAACAGGGAGTAATGAAATGCCGTGGATGTGGCTGTCACTGTGCTTAGATGTTCTCTCCCAGCAGCAGGGAAACAAGTGAGACACGTAACGGGGAACAAAGATGCTGTCATTCCTAGGTGATGCTGTCTTACAGCCTAAGACAGTCCTCTGAAAACGGCTTACTCTGTTCCATGGGTGATTGGGCCAGTGCATGCTTGGAATATGTAAAGAACCAGTGCATGCTACCACCAAGAAAACTTGGCCTGATTTCCTTGGAAGAGAAAGTTCCTTTCCCCAATCTGACTTCAGTCATGATGCAAAAGAAATAGTCAGTCTACAGCTTCCTGGGAGATGAATGTGCAGGAGTAGCCAGCTGCAAACTGTGGGGTGATCTTGGCCCTACCAGAAGAAACAGTAACTGAGACAGACAGTATATTCAGGCATGGAATTCCTCTGGTGAGAAGACCACTTTGACTGCCTTTGTGGGCAACAAGCACTGTAGCCATCTTGGAGTGGCCCAGGGTCTCATCTGCTATGCTGATTCTGAGCCTTAGTAACAGAGGTGACACTGTCTGTAGGTGCCTTGGAACAACTCTCGAGCAATACTCCTCCACCCACAACCCACCCCCTGACTACACAGACCCCACCTTGTGGGCCACATACCTACTAGCCTTTCTGGAGGAATCGTGTCCCTTGTCACACTCAGCACTATGTTTTTGGGTCTCTGGACCTCGCCTAGCCAGCATTGCTTATGTCAGTTTTCTGTAGGTTGGCATAGAATTGTGTTTTCTTTGTTTTCAGTTAAAAAAAAAAAAAACCCTGTTGTTGACTGCTGTAAATGTTTGCTTTTTCCTTCTTATACCATGCTACTTATTCAAGTTTCTTAAGGCATATATAAGGAGTGAATTTGTTTTTGTGTTCGTTTAGCCTTTGGAGCTAAGCTCTGTGTATGTTCTTGATCTCACACAGGCTATGTACTTCCTGTGTGCTGTGGGTGCAATCCCTGGCCCTGACAAGTTGTGCCCTACGACCCTTTGTTCTGGAGAGGCATTTAAGGCCATCACCCTGCCTTTTTAGATGAGTGTTTCTCAAGTGTTCACCTGAGCACCCTGGTTTGGCTCTAGTACTTCTACTCCTTTCACTGTTGATCCGAGGATCCTGCCTGTGCTGGTCTCTGCATGGAGTCCATGCTTCTCCAGTGTCCAGGTTCTCCTTTGCTTTTCTGTTGCTGTGGTAACATAACCAAAAGCAACTTAGGGAGGAAGGAGTTTGTATCATTTTTCACTTTATGGTCTATCATCAAGAGAAGCCAAGGTAGGATCTCAAGGCAGGAACGAAAGCAGAGACCACAGGGGACCCTTGCTTGTTGACGTCCTTCCCTGACTTGCTTGTGTAGCTTTCTTATACAATTCAGGACCACCTCCTCTGGGTAACACTGTCCACACTGGGCTGGGCCTATCTCCATTAATTAGCAATCAAGAAAATACCCTACAAACATTCCCAAAGACCATTTTGATGCAGATGGTTCCTCAGTTGAGGTTCTTTCTTCCCATATGTGTCAAAGAGACAATCAAGATTAGCCATAATAAGTCTATTCTTTGTCAACTGGACATATAACATTATCACTAAGATACCATAGCTTTTTCTTTTTTGTTTGTCCCAGGATCTCATATTGATTGTCAGAGTATAAAATACAGAATAAGTTTAAAGTTCCACGGTGTTTAAGAAGTTTCATTACTTAAAAGTTCAGTCTTGGGGTCTGGAGAGATGGCTCAGTGAGTCTCTTTAAAAGCCCAAAGTCTTAAATCTGGATTACTATAAAATTAAAGTTGAGCTAAATACTTTCTTGTTTCAAAAGAGAAGAACCAGGCTTTAAAACAGTCACACTTAAGGAAAACCAAAGTCCAGCAGTGTAGCTCTAAAATCTTGTAGTTCGGTGTCTGGAATCTGGAGCTCAGGCTCTTGTGGGTTCCAAAGAACTTGGGCATCTGCAAGTTGTGGGTTCAGGTTCTCCTTTGCTTGTGGGAACCTGTGGGTTCTTGGCTCTGCCCTCTGCAGCACACACAGCTTGTCTCATAGGCTAAGGCCAACTCCATTCCACACTTGCCACTGTCCTTGGTTATCTTCCCACAGACCTGGCATCTCCAGTTTCAGGTCTCTACTGTAACTGGGGTTGCACCTTCACCAATAGCTCCATTAGGAAGACTCCAATCCTGCCACAGATAGTAAACTTCCTCTATGACTGAATCTTGGGGTTTCCACTGTAACAGAGGCTGCACCTTCATCAGTGACCCCTCCCTTCCCTGCCCCTCCAGCCTAGCCTGTCTTTAGGAAGACTCCAACTCTGCTATGCTGTGCCAAGCCTCAGTTGTCCTTTATGGCCCTAACGTGCCTGAAAAAACAGTATCATGTGGGAGAGACTTCCACATTATATGCTAAATTCTGCTGCTAGCTTAATGTGCAGCCTTCATCCCTCCAGTGGACTGTGACCTGCGTGCTATCCTGATTCTGCGTGCTATCCTGAGGAAGTACTTGGAGGAAGGTTTTTACCTCCGTGATGCTGAGTCTCTTACTAATCACAGCTGACCAGCATCAGTTGTCTCAGGAAAACGGCTTTCAGTTCAGTGGATGCTGGTCTTGTTAATCACACCTGATTCTTCAGCTCCAACTGACCGGAAATCACAGGGTTTTTTCTTCCCTTTCCCTTCTCCCTGTCCCCCTCCCCTCTCCCTCCCTCTCCCTGTCCTTTCCCTTCTCTTGCCTCTCCCTTTCTCTCTCTCTCTCTCTTGAATATTTTTCCTCCATTAATATATTTAGTCACTTTATATCTCAATAGTAACTACCCCTTTTCTCCCAGCATCCCCCTTGCAAGCCACTCCCCCATGCCTCTTTCTCCAAGAAGGGGGAGTCCGCGCCACCTTCTCCCCCCGGGCCCCCCCCCCCCCCCCCGTTACCAACTACCCCCTAGCACATCATGTCACTGCAAGATATGCACATCCTCTCTATCTGAGGCTGGACAAGGCAGCCCAGTTAGGGAAACGGGAGCCACAGGCAGGCAACAGAAACAGATTCAGGGACAGCCACTGCTCCAGTTAGTCCAGCCCATGTATGCTCTTTGCTTGGTTGTTCAGTCTCTGGGAGCTCCCAAGAGTACAAATTAGTTGACTCTGTTGGTCTTCCTTGTGGAGTTCCTATCTCCTTTGGGACCCTTAATCCTTCCCCTAACTCTGTACAATGTTTGACTCCCCAAGCTCTGTACAATGTTTGACCATGGTGTCTGCATCTGTTTCAGTTGGCTGCTGAGTGGATGTTCTCAGAGGACAGTTATGCTAGATTCCTGTCTGCAAGTATAACAAAATATCATTATTAGTATCAGGTTCTTGCCCACAGGATGGTTCTCAAGTTGAGCCAGTCATTGGTTGATTATTCCCTCAGTCTTTGCCCCTGCAATTCTTGTAGGAAGGACAAATTTTTGGTCAAAGGTTTTGTGGATTGGTTAGTGTCCTTATCCCTCCACTGGGAATCCTGCCTGGCTACAGGAAGTCAGGCTCCATATCCCCTATTGCTAATGAAAAATATTACATAAACATTAAAAGCTTGTACTCCTTGCACTCAGGAGGTAGAGGCAGGTGGATCTCTGTGAGTGTGAAGCCAGTCTGGTCTACATAATGAGTTCCAAGACAGCCAGAGCTGTATACATATTAAGTCAGTCAGTCTCAGTCTGTCTCTCTCTCTCTCTCTCTCTCTCTCTCTCTCTCTCTCTTTCATAGCTACTAGGGACAGAAAAGGGCAGAGGCAGGCAGACCTCTGTGAGTTCAAGAGCAGCCTGGTTGTACATAGTTCCAGACCAACCAGAGCTATACGTAATGAAACTATCTCAAGAAGGAAGGAAGGAGAGAGGAAAGAAAATTTGAAAACTAAGAAAGCTGAGGATGTAGTTCAGTGGTAGAACGCTTGCTTAGCATGCACAAGGCCCTACATTTCACACACACTCTCTGTGTCTTGGTTTCATCTCGACTCGTGTCTTCTCTTCCTCCTCTTCTCCCCCCCCCCCTTTCTCTTTCTCTTTTTTCTTTTTCTCTTTTTCTCTCTCTGTACCAAAAAGGAAGGAAGGAAAAGAAAAGACCCAATGAAAAGACAAGCTGCCTAGCCTCCTGTGTATGTTCCTGGTCTGTGCCCTCTGAATTCCCTGCTAGCTTAGGTAGGAGAGGAGCATCTACTGGCATTCAGTGACAGAAAGGTCTTTACCTCTCTGGGACCACAGCTGGGCAAACCCTGAGCACTCTGGACCATGGGTTGACTCTAGCTCTGAGCAATTACTTGGGGGAATTGTCCCTAATCTAGATCTCTAATGCAAGTCTGGCTATGTGTTCCCCAAATACTTTGCTGTTTGAAATTCCCTGGGTTATTTCTGCTCCAGCAGTCTGGCATCCTGGAGAGGCATTTCACTCTGGAACATAACTGCTAGTCCATCACGACTGATGGATCCTTCCTGTTCTCTCTATCTGCACTCCTTTTCTCTCCCCTCTCCTCCACCCCTGGTCCCTACCTTCAACCCCCATTCTGGGAACTCAAACTCCACCTCTCTCTATTCCCTCCAATAATTGGATGTCACCAGTTTTATTTAGCCAGTAGTTTAAAATTGGGAGGTGAGGGTTACACAATAAAGACAGGTATATGTGAGGATCTGCTCGTCTTGGAGCAGCCAGATCTTGGGGTACAGACTTTAGTAATGGAATGCCAGCATCACCAGACCAACCCCCTATAGTCATTTCCTTAAATGATATCTGAGAAAGTTTTTTTGTCTTGAGCTAAGGCTAATCTTCAGTTTCAGGCCCCCATGGTGTTTTTAGCTTCAGTGAATGTGTTTGCTGTTTTTAGAAGTTACGTTGTGTTTTTATGCCTATATAATGTTTTTTACTCAGTAACTTATGTTTAATTTTTACCTTTGTATCTACTGGGAACTTATGATACACATCTTGGTGAATTTCCTTTTTAATTCTTGTACCTGAATTTTGAGAAGCTTGAATGAACCTGTTAGAGGAGGGGCTTTCTCTGCAGTCCTAAGATAAAGCTTTGTCTCTCTGAAGCAGATTCCCATTTGCATTGCCCTTGACCTGTCTGATTCAACACTTAACTCCACATGTAGGTTTCTACCCCACACCATTACTCTGGCCCTGAGCATTGGCACCCACAGAGCACCCTCGAGGTGTCAGGCCTTCTGGGTCAAGAGCACTCCTCTGATTCCTTCACACACCTTGCTCAGTACAGGACTTGTCTGGACAAGGGCAGCCATTTGAGAACATGAGGGGACTCAGTGCCCTTGGCAAACACAGATACATAACTCTCCGAATGACTACTAGTTAAGACGATGAAAATGGGCAGTCTAGTGTGTTTCTAAGCTTTACAAAGACTTTGAGGAGGTTTTCAAGAAGGTGTAAAATAACTGTGGTAAAACTTTTTGTACAGTGTTGTTCTGCAGACCAGTACTCATAGATGTAGGAGCTAGTGCTCATCCAGGAAAAGTCTGAGAGTAGCAGTCCTGACCTCTTACCTTTTCTCTTCTAGGTAAGCATCTGTCTGGAATGCAACAGCAGCAAACTACGTGGCCTCAAGCGGAAGTGGATCAGATGCTCAGCCCAAGCAACTGTGCTGCACCTGAAAAAATTTATTGCCAAGAAGCTTAACCTCTCCTCCTTCAATGAGGTAGCCATCAGCCAAAGAGCTGGGGTAGATCATTCTTGCCTGTCTTGTTTATTAAAATGACAGCACACACACACACACACACACACACATACACATACACCTACACACCTTCTTTTTAACAGCCTTGTTCAAGGGTTGTTTTCTTTTTTAATTTTTAATTAACGTGTGTGTGTAAATGTGCAGTGATGCTTGCATGAAGATCAGAAGACAGCTTGCAAAAGTCAGTAGTCTCCCTCCACTGTGAGGATCCTGGCCATTAAGCTCAAAGGTTGGCAGGCTTGGTAACAAAGGACTCACTGAGCCATCTTGCTGGCCCCTTGTTTGGAAATTTGTTTATATATATATATATATGTATATATATATCATATATATATATATACATATCATATATATGTTCATATATATATGAATGTTTTACCCACATGTATGTATACCATGTGCATACCAGGTGCCTATAGAGGTCAAAAGAGAGCATCAGGTCCCCTGGAACTGAAGTTACAGACACTTTGTTAGGCACCATGTGGGTGTAGGGTTAGGTGCTCCTGATCAATCACTAAGCCATCCTTCTAGTCCCAGAAACGTGTGTTTAAATTTAATAATGAGTGGGTGGGTGAGTGAGAGATGGATGTGACACTTAGAGGTTAAATTAATAACTGAAAATAAAGTAAGCCAGAGACCCATAGCTTATTGTTGGGGCTCGAGGCACAGACTTATGAGTACATGTGTTCAGAAATTCAGACTGTGTAGCATTTGGTCAAAACATAAGCAGGAGCTGATCCTGCTAAATCAAGGAAGGGTCAGCGATTTGAAGTGTTGCCTCAAAAGAGTTCTGAGGCTTTCTGGAAAAGGACTTGTTAAAACAAGACAAAGCCGGGCGGTGGTGGAGCACGCCTTTAATCCCAGCACTCCGGAGGCAGAGGCAGGCGGATTTCTGAGTTCGAGGCCAACCTGGTCTACAAAGTGAGTTCCAGGACAGCCAGGGCTACACAGAGAAATCCTGTCTCGAAAAACCGAAAAACAAAACCAAAATCAAGAGAAGCGCCAGTATGTTGCGGCAGGTGCATGTGAGTGGTGGTTGGCATAGTTTGGAGAGTAGCATACAAAGCTGTGTTAGCCATGGAACCAGTATCCCAGCTGGAGCCGATGGGATGACCCACTGGAAGAGGGTCTTGGCAGATTGTAACATCTCAGATTGTCTGCCAAACCTAAGCCCAGTGAGAAGAATCTTGTATTAGTATGCAATAGAGGAAAATTTTAGATATAGATTTGGGGGAAGCTGGATAAGAAATAACAGAAGCAGAGATTGGAGTGATCTAGTCGCAAGCACCAGGAAATCATGGGGCAAGAGGATCTTGTTATAGTCGGTATCCTCCAGATCCATGTGCTGAAAACTCCATTTCAGCCCAATGGTACTGGGAGGCAGAACCTTGGGGAAACGTTTAAATCATGACCTGTACCTGAGAATCTCTCTTCTGCTCTTACAACGTGCAATGACAACAAGTACCTACACTATGACCAGACTTCCAGCCTATAGCACATACTAACTGTTAGATCAGTTATATTAACTATTAGTTCACTCATATTAATATATGTTAATGTTTTATGTTAACTGTTCATTGGTCGCCCCATCTATGCGATTTGATTATAGCCACACTGCAAGACATTCCTGGCAGTCCTGCCACAGTGCTCTCTCAGAGCTGTGTATCAGACCCAGGTCAAGGGGCCCATGCTCAGCCCTGAGCCAACCACACAAGTGGCTGGGGAGGAGGTGGAAGACACAGAACGAAGACATGACTTTATACTAGCTACCAGCATCCCACAGGAAAAAGCAAGTCTGGATTTTGTTTATTTGGGAAATAAGGTAGAGGGGGAGATGGGAAGGTCATTAGGAGCCTTGGATTGTGTGAAGGTATAGGTGTCCACCTTGACTTGAAGTGGCTTCTAGGCACTGTGCAGAGCTAGAGACATCAGGAAGTTCAAGGGGAGACTGCCTTCCACATGCAGGGACATTTCTCCATGGGGACCAACAAGAAATGTGGCATTTTCATTGCAGGTGGATCACACACTGCTCTCAGAGCTCTGCAGTCCCTATGTCTGTGACGTGTGGGAGCATTGTCATAGACACTGAACACTAAGGGCCAGTCCTGAGCTGCTGTAGCGTGAGGACATCATGCCTTGTTGGGAACAGTAGCTTATAAGCAGCCTGTGTATCACACAGTAAACACCATTTGGTGAAGATGACAGCAGACTGTTGAGCTTTCACGGACCCAGAGGCTGATTTTCTACTCATCACTCTCTCAACAAGAAACACACTCTTGCATGGTTGTGAGAACATTTGTCCCCTGCCTAGGGAGATAATAAGACCACTGGAGTCATTACTTCACACACTCATGGAAATACAAATTTAAAGTAACAGTGAGACATCACCATGCACCTCCTCAAGCACTGTATAATGCCAGTGCTGGTCAGATGAGCTTGCAAGCACTAGGCTTCAGACAAGGAGACACAGAACCATGACTGGGTACAATTAGGAATAGGCCACTGTCAGGAAGATGACAGCCAGACCCCTCAGAGACTGAAGCACCGGAGACATAATTTACATGCTATAACAGTCTAGTCTCACTCGAGCACGTGCTGTGTAAGGTGAGGGGGAGGGAACCTTAGACTGCCGTGTAGTGAAGTCCATTAAATAAGTGAGAAAAAGTCTAAGGGCACATTTCCCCCACTGCATTAAGAACAGGATGGCCAGGGGTAAGAGATAGTGGGTGGGGTTGCACTGTGAAACCCAGGATGGTGTAGGTCAGCGAGTGTACAGTGTACATCAGTCCCTGCAGCTGTATGTAAAGAAAGCCCTGTATGCTCTGTGCAGATAAGGTCCTGTGTGCTATGCTGGACCAGGATGTGTTCTGTGTGTTAAGAGAAACTGTCTTGTGGCTTCTTTGTTGTGCCATCCCACATTTCTGTCTGGATAACCTGGAGTCATTGCTATGACTGGCCAGATTGTTGCTGATCGGCCCTTCAAGGGCCAGTAGATGAACACACAAACTTACTACTTAGGGAGGACAGGAAGTGGGGATCCAGGGAGGGGGCTCACACATAATGTCTCCAGAACTTCATTAGAGAAACCCAGAGCCAGGGTAGGGACAGGGCAGGTGTCAGTGATGCCCTGAGCAACCAGGTTAAGTCTCTTCAGACCACTGCAACACAGCTATGAAGTATGCTACGGCCTTTGACCTCTGAAGAGATTTTGGGTTTAACAGAAATGCTCTTTCTGTTATAATTTGTGCCTGCAGCTGGCTGATGCAGTTAGTGACTAAGCAGACAGCCTGTGTTCTCACGTGGCTGGGGAGGGACCTGTTTCAGAGTGTGGTCTGTATTATCACTACTAGCCTCAGGTGAAAGGCAGGCTGAGCGCACAGCTGATCAAAGCCTCTTCTCCCTGCAGCTGGACATTTTATGCAATGAGGAGATCCTGGGCAAGGACCACACGCTCAAGTTCGTGGTTGTTACAAGATGGAGATTCAAGGTGAGACTGGGTGGTTCTTTTGAATACCAGAGTTTTAGATAGACTCTTGATCATTACTTGCTGTGCATGTCTTTTATTTGCAGACATTGCTGTGGAACAGTTGTCTTTCTGGATCCACCCACCCAGCCAGGGTCTTTATCACCACTCCACTCAATCCCCTGAATCCAGGGGATCAGATGTGGTAGTTCCCACGGTTGAAACAAACTCTCAAACTTTAGGGTACTTTCTCTGTCAGGAAACCGGTGTGGCAGTCCCCTTCCAGGACTGCAAGGCAGCTCTTCTATCTCTAGCCATGCTGTTGTCTAGACGAAGGGGACACAGACAGCATGGCCAGCCAAAGACAAGGATGAGCAGTAGTTGGGGCTGATCAGGGCAAGGGTTGGAAGTGTAAGAGACTGCATAGGGGAAACCAGAGCTAGTGTAGTGGGCAGGAGGAACAAGTTCAGGCTCTGGCTACGTGGGCCCTGTAGTGAGCCCCAACACCACAGAGGTGACCACTGGGACCAATGATAGTTACTCCTTGCCATCCAGAACTGAATTCAGTTGTAGCATTGCCAGTCCAGTTGTGTGCCTGAGGTTTGAGTACACATTACGGGCTCCTTGCACCTCCCTCAGCCACCTTTGTTTTTGTCTTGCAGAAGGCACCCCTCCTGCTACACTACAGACCCAAGATGGACCTGCTGTAAGTTCAGCCAGACTCAGCCCACACCCAGCACTCTACATGGCAAAATGTGCTGTGGAATGTTGCCTCTGGGTGCCATGCGGACCAGATTTCTGAATAGAGAATATTTATAACTTTTGTATGAGAGAATCCACTCCCAACAAGACACTACCAGCACGCGTTTACAGAGGATGAAAACACTTCGCAGTTTGCTCGTCTCTGCTTCAGGTCCACAGGCCAGAGAAGAAGTGAAACATTAGCACGTCCCACACCGCGTCTGACACGCAGCACCTCTGCTTGCTTTCCAGGGCTTGAGAATCTTGAGTTTCAGTTTAGTTCATGGATTAGGTTTCATAATAAGCCTCAAAAATATTTGTACTTTAAGTCCTTTGTAAGTTATTGAAAGTCTTTTCATGGTAAATATTTATGTTGCTTTTAGCTTCCTGAAGACTTAAGAGATATATAAAATTTTAATTTAAAGTATACCCAAAGAGGCTTGCAGCAATGCTATGACTTAGCCATGGTGTTTAATTTCTAGGGTACTCAGAAGCCCATTCCCAAGGTTGAGTCTTAGACTGTGCATCCTGGGATGGTCTGTGTTGGTTGGGCAAGGCAAGAACCCTTCCATCACTCCCCAGTGTCATGTGGCTGTAATCTGGCTTCCCCAGTAAGGCAAACTAGAGGTGGTGTGGCCAGTGCAGCACTGGCTTGTTGGAAAGTTCTTGGAAAGACAGTTTTCCTTGGAGAGGCCATCACTGAAGCTCCTGCCTTTTCCATTCTGTTTTCCTTCTGCTGGAAAAATGTAGTGGTGGCTGTGTTTGTCACTTACCAACCAGCACATGCCATCCAGTGGGGAGACTTTATAAAGACACTTAGGAGGTAGCCTCTAGCCTCCATGTTCCTGGTAGATCATGGGGTTAACATGCGTTCTTTGGGTCTTTTTCATGAAAGGTAACTGAGTGACCTGCTCACTTGAGGAAACAGCTCGCTTCAGCAGAAGTGGCTTTTTCAGTCATAGAGAGGATATTATTTGTTAACACACACACCTTTCTCACATACAGTTTATTGCTTTGTTAGGTTAGAGAATGAATAAGACACTAGCATATCCAACTTCATTCCCTCTTCAGGGGTATGAGGGCAAGAGTAAGGAGAAAGGGTCCTGACCTGGGGTCCCAGGGACCTCTCAGTCTGGGTGCCCTTCCAGGTCCAGTGAGAATTGTAGGATCCTATAATCCCAGCAGTACCTCTGCTCTTGGTGAGCATATGAGATCTTAGTGGATCCCTGGGGGTCAGGCTTTCTGAGTCTTCACCTTAGCAACTGGAATATTTTCTTGAGTTTGCTTTGACAGTTGGAATTGAGTTTATCAACACCCACTTTTTCTTCTACTTCCTCTTTCACGTACACAGTGTCAGAAGCAGCGATTAGTGTTGACTTAATGTTGGTAAGTAAGAAAAAAACATCCAAATTAACTCAATCTTTAATGTCTGACCTTCTAAAACAAAAGCAAGCTCTTTTTGTTTTGAATTAATCAAAATTCACCTCTCTATGTAAGCCAGTTTGGATTATTCAGTTTCCTGAGTTTGCTGTCCATTCAAATCATTTCTAGAGTTACTATACAAGGGTTTATGCGTAAATATTACCTTTCTACCTCAGAACACACGTGCTGCTGAAGCATTCTGCAAGACCGTGTTCTCACAATGCAGTTACATTAGAATTTAGGTATTTTCCCATGTGGTGAAATTAAACAGCTACAAACCTCCAAATTCAAGTAAAGTTAATTCACGGTTCAGATCAAACTTAGTATGGCTGTATAATCTCATGATATATATTTGTAACTTTGTAGCTACTTTTAGAATCACTTGACTTTGCTATGGTGCTAAGTTGATAGATCTAAGTATTCAGCGAGGTGGACATTGCAACCGATGTCCTAGCTGGGCGCCACTGCCCCAACAGCCCTGCTTCTGTCACCACGTTAACCTGTTAAACCTCAGCAGCAAAATACCTATTTTTCTAAGATTCCATCATCCGCCTGTGTGCACTGCAGACGGTTTCCTGATGCCCTTCTGCCCTTTGGTCTGACCTGTAGCCTTACCTCGCTCAGAGATGAAGCAGAGTGAGCTTGCGTCAGATGGAAGCTTCTGGGCGCCTTATTTCACTCCTGCCAAGCTCCACGTGACATCCAAGGCCGAATTTTATTTTTCCAGCATGAACACTAGGATCAGTTAGCGATTGGTCCTGTCAAGCTTTCTCAGCAGGCGGAGCTCCTGCGAAGTTGTTTTCATAGCTGCCGATGCTAGAAATCGGGTGCGGCCGGCGGCAGCTCTGAGACCAGCCTCCCAGCACGTGGTCTCGCTCAACACCATTTTCACAAAAATAGAAAACTCAGATAGAATATATAATATTGAATTTAAGATTTGGGGGGTTAAAAAAAGAAAACTTAACTTTATAAAATTATTTATTCTATTTTAAGCCTTCTATCATATTTTCCCATCCAATTGTTTGGTTTCCGTGGTCCAGCTTTATTTACAGGCATATAAGATAAAATTGTGAGATGTTTTGCAAGCTTCTTTTACTTTTTGTAGCCTTTGGTTTGTATGTTTTTATAGGGATGAAGAGGCATTTTTATGCTTTTGTGCAATAGGTTCCAACATGCGTTTATTAGTGTTTAAATTGTGATCTAGCATCTACTAAATTGAAAGGGAATATAGGTGGAATTTCAAAATCTGTGTGTTCAGCTATTTGGTTTTGCCTTTTTCACTGTTATTATAAGAATGCTGTTACCGGGATTATGTGCGTGCAAGAGTGAGTGTGTGTGTGTGTGTGTGTGTGTGTGTGTGTGTGTACTTTCTATCAATATCAAAAGATAAACAGCCAGGCAGGAAGTGATGAGGTTAGCACCATCTTAGGCTTGCATCTCTGTGGGTGCACCCAAGTCCTCGAGCTAAATCTGTGACTAAGCCACCCTGGGTGTTGGGGTTTCACTGTCCCCACCTGGTAGTGCTACCCTCCACTGGCCTGCAGCTCCTGACGCCTGCTCTGGCCATCAGAGACTTGGAGGCTGGTGTGTTTTGTTTCTAAGGGCATACAGGGTGGTGTATTACAGTGCTCTGAAATGTATCATTAGATTTAATGTTCCAGTAATGAGCCAACTGAGTTCTACTTTGTATATGGATATGTTCCTAAAACATTGAAAGTAAATTGAGTACAGATAACGAAATTCACACACACACACACACTTACACACACGCACACACACGTGTCTGTTTCCTCAGGAAATCATTTAAGCCCCAACACATCACATGTGACCTTAACATGAAAACAAAAGTTTTCTCTGCCTTGATATTAAATACACTAAATAAACTGAGATGCGTAGATTAGGAAATCACTTAATTGTACCACAGTTCTGCATATCTTGCATTCCTGCAGGCAGGGATTAGACCATGTTTCACACCCAGTGTTCCTGTTGTCATTTACTTCCATCCTAGAGCACATTTTGAGAAAGAACTAAGGTGTGCCTGTGAGATGGAACTGAGGTGTGCCTGTGTGTCACTTTAGCCAGTGACTCACACTCACTGTTTAGTTCCAGCTCTCTACTTGTGCCAGACACGGTTTTCCCAAGTGAAGGTAACATCGGGTTACGGACAGCAGTACCACCTGAGCTCTCACGTTGGAGTGCAGCCACAGCTAGCAACTGTCACGGTGTATGAAATGGTGCAGATACAGATTTTTTGACTGTTTAATTTGAAAGTTTACATTTTTTATGATTGCGTTAGTGTGTAATTTTTGTACCATCAGTGGCTAGTTTTTGTCTAAAATCTTTTTTGGAATATTGCTTAATGTTTTGATTTTATGATAGTGAAGCTTGTATTCAGTGTTTTGCCAATTAATATTATATGCTTGTAATAAAAGCAGAAGAAAAACTTAACTAAAAATCTCCCAGTCTGGCAATGTTTTACCTAAGGTATTTGTAAGAGTTTGACAGATAATGTGTTACAGAACATGATCAGCCCTCTCCAGCTTCCAGGCTCAGCCATCTGGGGATAGAAAGTATCCAGGAAAACAAATCAACCAACCAACCAAAATCCTCCAAACAAGGTTTTTTTTTTTTTTTTCTTTTTTTTTTTTCTGTTCGTAGTCCCAACTATAGAATAATAATTGCTTATATAGCATTTGCTTTGTTTTCATTGGTTTTGGTTTTTGAGATTGGGTCTCTGTGTAGTCTTGATATCCTGGAACTCACTTTGTAGACCAGACAAGCCTTAAACTCTAGATCTGCCTGACTCTGCCTCCTGAGTGCTGGGATTAAAGGTGTATGCCACCATGTTTGGCTATAGTGTATAATTTACTATAAGTCATCTAGAGTTAATGTCAAAGGATTCAGGAGGGGTGTACTATTAAAAAAAAAAAAGCTGTTGTATTAAAGGGGGCAGGCCTCACTCACTCGGGAACACATGCCCACTGTGTCACAGTTATACAAGAAGGCTGGAACCCTCTCGCTGTCCTGTGTGTAAAACTGATGGCCCGGGAAGTGGGTGGAGTGGAGGGGAGGTGCCTACTGGATAAACTCCCTTCATTACCCCATCCCCACTTAGCACTGGCGTTTCCTCTTAAGTTGATTTCTGGAAGCAGCCTCCCCCCACTCCCCTTTGTGGCTTAAAAGAATACCTGGACTTTCAGACAGGATAGCAGTAAATTCACAGTTACAGAAAGCCCACATTTCCCCAAGACAAAAGAAGTTGTTTCTCTTGAGGTCTTCCTGAAGTTTTGTCTGTTCTTGGGGCAGAGGCTGTGTGTGGCTCATGCTTTTGTTGTATGTAAGTATGTAGAAAAATCCACTGATTTCCATGCTGAATCCGGCAGGCATTTTCTGGATTTCCATGGAAACCTCTAACCCCTGGCTGAAGAGCAGGAGTGAGCAGGATAGCAAGTAGGTTGTGGAGTCCCAGAGTTCGTGAGAACTTTAGAAGATTTTGTTTTAAGCATGATTCAGGTTGTAGTGTTTTGATAAATAATATTTGCCAAGTTGAGAACTTCTTTCCTGTTACTGCTTATAAAAAAGTATGACCAGAAATTTGTACTATTAAGCAAAAAAAAAAAAAAAATTAACAATTTTGCTTTTATTTGAAGATTTAAAATGTACAGATTTATGTGAACTCCACTCTAATCAAGAGGCAGTGAGTACCTCAAGGAACTCTTTAATGCAAACCCACTGTTGTAGCTGGACTTTGGCTACTTTGTGGTTCTTCTTTCTTCCACCCTTTCACCTCACTAACACTAGATAGGAGAGGGAAAAGGATAAGGGGGGCGACTATATCATTATACTACTTCCTGCTGATTAGAGGTACTTCTTGGGGCAAGTTTGCTGTTTGCTGTCAGCATATTTAATTTCTTCTTTTTGTCTCTTCACACATGACTACTTGACAAACTGCAGCCAACAACATCTAGTCACCAACTGTCCAACCAACCAGCAGCTCCTATCCGGGCACTTAGATATCATCTGAAAAGTCCCCAGAAATCCATACATCACACACTGGAAGAAACTACCCGCAGCTGGCAATATCACAGCCCTGCTAGAGCACGAGGCAAATCATAGTCAGCTGCTGTGGGCAGTCTGAAGCAGCTCCATACTCCACACCTGAGATTAAAACAAAAACACATTCTTAAAATAGTTCTGTGTTTCTAAAGAAACCAAAGTTCTCACTGCACACTTACCACATCCTAGGTTATATTGTTGAGAAGTTATTAATAGAATTGTCCATATATAACCTTCACAATTGTATTGAGTATCTTTGAGATTCATCCTGTTGATTGCGTCAATACTCCTTGTTTAAATACTGAATATTATTTCCCTGTGTGAACACAACAGTTTACTTGTAACCTGATGATACATTTTATTTCAGTTGTTTTAATTGTTTTTAGGTTTATTTTATGTGTATGAGTGTTTTATTTGTATGTGTGTGAGGTGCCCACAGAGGCCAGAAGAAGGCACTGGATGCCCCTACAAGTGGAGTTGCTGAGAACTGAGCCTAGGTCTTCTGAAAGAGCAGCCAGTATTCTTCTTAACCACTGAGCCATTGCTCTCAGGCTTCCAGAGCATCATTTTTGCCCGTTTATCATATGGCTTTGTCTTGTATGCAATGTCTGAGTTACTTTTTTTGGGGAGGGAGCAAGTTGAGACTAGGTTTCACTAGGGTTAGAGTTAGGGTTAAGAGCCCTGGCTGTCCTAGAACTCTCTTTATAGACCAGGCTGGCCTTGAACTTGGAGATCTGCCTGCCTCTACCTCCCAAGTCCTGGGATTAAAGGCCTGTGCCACCACTGCCCGGTGAGTTACTTGTTTTCTTAACTACTGAGTTTTAAGAAATCTTTGCATTTTCTGAAGCCAGTTGGGTGAGTGATTTGCTAGTATTATTTTCTCCTCATCTCTACTTGTCTTCCCCCCACCCTTGACTTTTCTAATAGATCTTTCTCTAATAAAGTCACATTTATAAGAACATATTTCTTGGATTCCTCTGTGTGTTTTTTTAATGTCATGTCTAAGATCTCTGCCAAATGCCAAGTCACAAAAGTATCTGATTTATTCTAAATATCTTATAGCTTTATACTTGCTATTACTTTTTTTTTCTTCTTGGTTTTGGTTTTCAGAGACAGGGTTTCTCTGTGTAGCCCTGGCTGTCCTGGAACTCACTTTGTAGACCAGGCTGGCCTTGAACTCAGAAATCCGCCTGCCTCTGCCTCCCGAGTGCTGGGATTAAAGGCGTGGGCCCCCACGCCCGGCTTGCTATTACATTTTTACTTAATGGTGTGCGGTGTGAGGTCAAGGTCTAGCATCCTCTCTGGATGCCAGTTGTTGAGAAGACTGCCCTTTCTCACTACTTTGTATTACTGTGAAAGACCAATTGGCCTTGTGTGTACAAGTCTGTTTCTGACCTCTGACCTCTGACCTGCCTGTCCCTTGCTTACTGCTTCACTGCCTTAGCAATTGTTGCTCTAGAAGTGCTAATTGATTCTTCCAGCACCATAAAGCTGAACCCTCAGTCTGTTCTCATCATCATCATCATCTATTGTGTGTGAGAGAGAATACAGTGTATATTAGTCAGAAAGCTACTTGGAGGAGTCAGTTCTCTGTCATGGGTTCAGGGGATCAAATTCCAATCTTTGGGGTTGATAGCAAGAATCTTGCCAGAGTGTTCTTGCTTTGTTCTAAACTTAGGAGGAAAACATTTTCCTTAATTATTACATATTGATAGTTCATAGGACTGCACAGTGTAAACCAGCTAGGGGCGGGACCGATGGCTCAGTGTTTGAGATCTCTTTTGCTCTTGCAGAGTGCTAGAGTTCAATTCCTAACATATCGGGTGACTTACAACTGCCTGTAACTCTGGCTCCTAGGGATATAATGTTCTCCCTGTGGGTATACACATAGACAGATGGACACACACACTAATATGTATATAAAATAATGACTATATGATAATTTTTAAAATTGGAAATAATTTAAAATTACAAGTACAACATCAAGGCAGGTGAGTTGGCTCAGCTTAGTAAAGATGGTCACTTGCTACCAACCCTGACCACCTGAGTTTGATTCTTGAGCTCCGCAAAGTGAAAGGAAAGCAGTGACTTCCACATGCTATCCTCTGGCCTCCATATGTAGTGTGTGTGGTCCATGCACCCCACGAACATACATATATCACACACAATAAATAAATAAATGGTGTTTTAAAGCCCAACATGTCATTTATATTAGCAGTGAAGAGATGCATAGCTGTGTCTTGCAAAATGTTTACAAGATCCACACAAGGAAAAGTATAAACCTCGATGAAGCAATAAAGGAGCTAAGTAATGTACAGCTGCTCTAGGCTGATGGACAGGAAGGCACAATGCTGTCAGAATGTTCTTTCTACGTAGTCAGCAAACCTCAAACAGAATCCCAGCAAGTTTGATAATAGATACTGTGATCAGTAGATACTGTGATCAATAGATACTATGATCGTGCTGATTTCCAGCCTTAGAATCTGACATCTGTTACGTCTCAGCAAGTCCATATATCTGCATTGAGCTTGAGCTGGGCTATGGAATTATTTCTGATGTTTGGATAAAAGCCAGCATTCCTCAGGAGCTGCCTGCCAGCTACTTGTTCTCTCTGTGAGTTGCAGGTGTCCACCTCCTGCTCTCGAGTGCTCTCACCATGTTTTTTCTACTGTCTCCACTATTCTCCTCTGCCCTCCTTCCTGTTTCTGGCCATGTCCAGTCTGCTTCCTTTTTTCTCTGCTTTGGACTCTTCCAGGTGTCTCTGGATATTTTCTCTTTCTTTCCCCTAATGGAGTCATCATGGCAGCAGTTTCTTCATTGTGCCCCCTCACAGAGTCATCTAGGAGGCACACCTGGGAGAGTTTATTGAGCCTCTGGTTAGGTTAATTGAAGTGGGGAGACTCATCTTTAAAAGTGGACAGCGCCATTCACTAGGTAGGGGTCCTGGAGTAAATCCAACAGAGTACAAGTTCTCATCACTCTGCTTCCTGGTGGTGGGTGTGACACACCCGGCTGCTTCAGACTGTGGACACATTGACTCTCCCGTCATGATAGCTGTGCCTATGAACTGTAAACCAGAATAAACCCATTCTCCCATAAGTTACTTTTATCAGGATATTTTTTCACAATAATGAGAAACTAAGTCATACCAAACTGTCTGGGATGTATGGGCAAAGCCAAACATAGATAAAACTAAAGGAAGAACAACCTTGACTCCAGTATAGACCTGGGATTCAAACCTGGGACAAACTCTACACGGTCCTCCCATCTCTACAGTTAGATCAAAATAGAACATTTTCTCTGATCTAAAACACAAACCTCTGGACGATAACATAAGAGATTAAAATCTCGGTGTTCTTGGGTTGCTTCCTGGCAACCATGAGAGGAGCAGCTTCTGCCCCGTGCTTTTGCCTCCATGCTGTCCAACCTCATCTCAAGCCAAGAGTAATGGATCCAGACAGCATCCATTGGTTGAATTGGGCTGAAATTTCTGAAGCCATGAGCCAAATTAAACGCTCCTGTATTAAATCTGTTTCCCTCAGGTACTTTTAACATCAATGAAGGTCTCAAGTAAGACCAAATTTATTTGAAACTTTTAAAATTATTGAAAACTTGTATTTATGTAGGACTCTGAATACCTTTTATAGAATTTTCTTATAGTTGTAATAACCTGGGAATAACCACGATATTCTTAAAAGAATGAATGGCTAAGGACACTGCAGCCTTATCAAATAATATTATTCAGCAGTAAAAAGAAATGTAGTGCTGGAGAGCAAGCTTATGTTTAAGAACATTCCCTGTTCTTTCAGAGGGACCAAGTTCAGTTCCTATAAACCCAGAACCAGGGAATCCAAGGCCTTCTGGCCTCCACATCATTCACATACACATGGCATGTACACACACACAGAGGAGGGGGTGGAGGGAGGGAGGGAGAGAGAGAGAGAGAGAGAGAGAGAGAGAGAGCACTGAATGTGTATTACTAGCTGAAAGAAGCCAATATGAAAGGCTATATACATGATTCCACCTTTATGATGGATAGTGGTGATGATTCCAAGTATGTCAATAGCTTATAAAGATGGGGGTGCATAGATGGTTGCCAGGGCCTTGAGAAAGGAGGGATAAACAGGAAAGCACATGCATGCACAGGCTTTGGGGCAATGAACTACTCTGTTACTCTCTGAATGCACGGACTAACACAAAAGTACATCCTGTGTAAATTAAGGACTTGCAGTCTCCTAACTGGCTCATTGTAAGTAGTGGAGGAAACCATGAGTGTATTGTTGACATGAGCATCAGCCATGACAAGGACCAAAGCTTTGGACCCATGAAAGATTGGCAAAGCTCTTACCCATATTTGGTTGGACTCAAAATTGGCAAAGCCTTCTTTCTGTGGTCTAAATACAGTTATTTACCAACTATTGATCACTAGCAACTGCAGCTTCCTCTTCCTAGATGTTTGCAGCCTGAGGTTGCTTGTCTACAGAGAATCCTAACAAGACTAGCTAACCCCTCTCCCTGTACTGTACATAATAAGCACAGGCAGGTGCTCAGATGAGGCTATACCAAAGTACACACAGCCCATTTACCCAGATTTTCTGTACAAGAGCTTTTGTTTTGTCTTGTGTTTGTTGTTGACCTGTCTTTTATACAAATCAGTTTGGCCTTCAACTTACAACAAATTTCCAGCCCCTGGCTCCCAAGTGCTGGCATTCACAGCAGATACTATATGCTCAGGACTTGGGTACGTTTTGAAGATCTATAAGGAGTCAGAATGGGAGCAGCACTCCAGCCTTAAGCTTAAGTCTGTATGTCTAAGTAACCCTTTGCCAATATTCTGGACTCATCATTTCCTGCTGTTCCAAAATAGTGATTCCATATGCAGAGATTCTGGCAGCTTCAAAGACATGTGCCCTGGGGTTTCACATGACATCTCTGTAACCCAGGCCTCAGTTCAGGCCTCTGTGGTTCCTGTTGCTATCACAGAGCTCGTGCCACCTTTACACAAACTTGCTGCAGTTCTTGTCTCCTAGCTTTCCTGCTTTTGACTCATCCAGGTGCTCATCACTTGGCTGTCACTGTTAGCTCCTGTGGTCCCCTCCCGATCAGAGTATTTGTGCAACTCTGAGCCCCAAGGTTGCAGTTACAGATACTAAGATCTCCTCTAGGTCATAGATTCCTTTATTCCTTCCCCAATTCCTCATTGTATTTGTATTGTGAATATTTAACTCTAGCACCTTCAAAGCTATGCCATGAGTCTGAGTTTTGGTTAAGAGTTCATCCCTGACATTTTTCAAAGGGCCAGATACAAAGTGGCCTGCAACGAATGACTTCTAGAGCTGCCAGAACACACTCAAGCAAGTCCAACCTCTCAATTTTGACTCAGTTTCTGCTCCAAAGTGGTAAAATTTTACTTTTTTATTAGTAATTTTTGTATGGATATGAGTGTTTGCCTACATGTGTATGTCGGCCACATGCATACTTGGTGCCCATAGAGTTCAGTAAAAGATATTAAATTTCCTGAAACTGGAGTCAGATGGTTGTGAGCCCCTATGTGGGTGCTGGGAACCAAACTTTGGTCCTGTGCAAGAGCAACAAGTGTGCTTAAGCACTAAGTCACCTCTCTAGGCACACACACAAATTTACTTTTTAAAGCCTTTGGGTAACACTTATGTTGACATCAAAGCCTTCTAACTCGGAAGGTTCCTTCTATAAATACCAGGTATGTCCCATGGATTTTCCATACCAGGATTCTGGATAGAGAATCTGACACCTCCATTTACCTTTGAGTTTTCTAAAATTAGATTTCTTTTTTCTGTAATTTCAAAGTGTTGGGGAAAGGAACCAACAGCAGAAGCCATATGTAAACATAAGATGGGTGTTGTAGGAGTCTTGAAAGATTAGTGAAGAACCCAGCCCTCTTATGTTGGTCTGAAATGTTAGTCAGGTCATGTCTGCCCAGTTAAAGCTCTCTCTCTCTCTCTCTCTCTCTCTCTCTCTCTCTCTCTCTCTCTCTCTCTCTCTCTCTCTCTCCTCCCATTCTGCATTCTGTGGATTAACACCTATAGCAATAGCTGCCTGGGAGGGTGGGGTGTGTGTGTCAAATCCTAAATGGGTGTCCAAATACAACACTAGGGAAGGGGCCTCTCTTGTCAGGAGACCTGAACGCTTTCCCTATGCCCTCCATCAGTGGGTAAGCCTGGAGTAAGATCACTGAGAATATCATGGTAGGATGCTTAAGGGCCATAAGGCTGCTTCCTTGAGGCCTGCAAAGATGCCTGCGCTTCTCCACCACCTGCGTCTCCAGTTACTCAGGTCCTATGCAATTAGTGAGCTCACAGCACAAAGCCTGGGTCCTAAGCCAGTGCGTGGAGAACCCACTGAAAGGGACTGCAGTGTGTCACAACCTCTCAGCAGAGGCTCAGAGTAATCACCATGGTAACTAGAACTTTGGATTTTACTGTATTAATGTCTTTTGTTATGTTCTGTTTCTCCAACCACTTTTCTCCGTATCTACATTTGACAGCTACCTGCATGCTTGTTTCTCTGGCTGCCTTGTTCAGTTTTTCCATTTTGCTTCATTCAGAATGAAGTTCCTACTTGTACTGTTTCAATTGTTCTTAACAAACAAAACAACAACAACAACAACAACAACAACAACAAAACCTGTCTCCCTGCAGCCATTTCCACCTCTTCTGGAAGGAGAGAAATTCAGAAAAAAAGAGCTGCCCCAACTGTCAGCATTAGATATTGAGTCACTGGGCAGGTCACAGGCCTTCTGTGGGAGGGTGTTAAGGCTCATACATGGACCCTGATGAAGGAAGGACAAATAAAACAGGTCTGGGTCACCCTGCTGGTCATGGGCCTTCACTGAATTTCAGCACCCAACTAATGACCTAAGATTGAAGCACAGCCAAACAGCATTCTCCATCCCTCTACCACACCCTTCTCAGATATTGGGGTGTTTTAAGTACCTGTGCAGTGCTGAACCTCTCCCCAGTTCTGTTCTCCAGAGCCTTGGGCTCACACCTTCATAGAGAGTATGGCAGCCACCCAGAGAGCACATGGTCGTACATGTCATACTAACCAACCCAGAGCTAGCACAGGTTGTCAGCTCCTGGCTTACCCTCAGCCTGACCTGACTCAGGTCACATCAGGTGAGGCCAAAAGCAACAGGCCAGCTCAGAGTTCACCCGAGGGTTGAAAGATGGATTCCTGGGGGTCCAGAAGACCTTCACCCGCACAACTATTATGGTCTTCTGAAATATCCAGCATTTCTTGCTGCTTCCATCAGTTCCCTCACACCTCATTTTACCTAGTCTTTGTTCAAAGTCACCGTGGGGAAAAAGGAAGGGAACAGGTCCCTGTCAGCAAGGAGCCTTAGTTTGTGGCGAGTACATTAGGAACCCTAGGGAAAGCAACGTTGGTTGGTATAGGACCCGGTCCAGTGAACATCTCCACTGGCTTTTCTGCCTCTGACCCCACTTCCAGCACTGCTCCCGTTTATGAGGAGGAAAGACCAGGACAGGTTGGTTGGCATCTCAGTTGTAACTGCTAAAGGACAAAACCTACCTCACACCTGTAAAGGGTCAAACTGAGACACATTTAATTTGGTTTAGAAAAGAGAGAAGAGAAAGAGAGAGAGAGAGAGAGAGAGAGAGAGAGAGAGAGAGAGAGAGAGAAGAGAGAAAGTTCTGTTCACGGCATCTAGAGAAGCCAGAGACCACTTAGCTCATGCTGTTGGGGAATGCGGAGGATAAACACCTCCTGAAGGAGAGGTGAGGTTAGAGAAGGGATAAAGGGAATTGCGACCTTGGGGGGTTGGAGGGTGGGGCGGGAACATGTGGTGAGTAAGCAGGAATGGGAAGAACAGGGGCCTCTCCCCAGGAGAGTTGAGGAGGTCAGAGGAGGTTTTCTAGGCAATCGAGTCTTTCTAGCTTTGATTGGGCAGGATCTGCATGTGATCATCTTGGAAACAATCGTCGGGGGTGGGGGGAGTGGCAAGCGATGATTGGCTCAGACCTCTTCTGCAATTCCCACATAGTATTCTGAGTCCACTCCTTGCATCTCACACCCTTTCACCTGTGGCAGGTTTTAAATGGGTTTGGTCACGGGTACCCCTCATCCACACTGGAAGGAGTCCTACCATGTCTCCCCACCGCCCCTCCTTCCTATCCCCTTTCAAAACTGATCTGAAGTAGACTGAAGACCTGAGAGCAGCCAGTGTTCAAAATGTGTGGACAGATGGCCCAGACCCAGGGGTCCTTGGCCCTGCTGGGTATGTCCTGGACAGTAGGATTTGTCTAGCTGCGGATTAGCAGGGATAGACAAAATGGTCCTTAATTGCTGATCTTTTTAGTTTTTCGAGAATGCCTTGATGGTTAGGTGGCTTATGATTCAAAACAGCTCTGCTTCTCTGGGTAGGTCTTAGCGAGTGGAGCACAGATCAGAGCCTGACTATTGGGCCTGGCTGCCTGCAGACACCAGGGAGAAACTGTAGCCAGAGACTGGAAAGCTGCCAAAGTGTTCAGGATATGCCAACATCCAAAAGGTTGAGAGACCTCCAGTGTTTGGGGCTAGGCTGGCAGATGGGGGCTTTGTAGGAATAGCATGTTCTGCAGCTTCAGGATAGCTTTTCCCTGGCCCTGGTACCTGTCCCTCAGCTTGGAATACTCATACCCTACATACACACACACACACACACACGCACACACACACACACACACACAGGTACAGGGAGAGTGGTGGCAGGAAGGAGGGAGAGAATATGCCTATAAGGCTCCTGCTTCCTATCTTCTTGGTTTATGTGTCACCTCCTCTGACAGCCACCACACCACTTATCATCAGTTCCTGACCCCACTGCTCAGTGCCCATTTTCCTCCAGACAGAAGTCACCAGTCACAGTAAGTATTTAACACCTCTCCCATCACATACGCACATGCACACACAGAGAACTACAAGAGAAGGGACCTCAATTATTCCAGGCCCTAGATGATACTAGAACATAATTCACCAGGATCTGACCCATCAGTCCTTGGGTGGCCAACTGAGCAAGTTCTCCAGCAGCTAAAACATTCAGGTCATTGTTTAAGTTCAAAAGGAATGCAGACTGGGCTGTGAGGTAGGTAGGACACTGGATGACAGATGGGTAGACTAATGGGTGTCCTTATATGAGCATCCATGCTGGGTGACAGCATGTAGCAAAGACCCAGAGATTTGGGTCTTAGGTACACCTCCAGGAAAAGGAAGTAGCTGCCACCCCAGCAAGTGAACCGTTATCTGGGTCATTCAGTGGTGCCTGGAGGTAGTGTACAGAGGAAGTTGCAAGGGTGTCACAGGATTTTCTCTGTCCAATTACATTAGTGAAGAGGCCTGTGATTGAACAGGGAAAAGGGAGGCAGGGCTAAGAGTTGCAGAGACAGAGAGCCTCTCAGAAGGAAGATGGCTACAGACATGTACCCACGTGGCATTTTTCAGCCACAAGTAGCTATGATTTCACAAGGTTAGAAATATTGGGATAACGCTTTTATCATCAATTGACTCTGAAATTATTGTATTGGCATCTTGTAAATTGTGATATTATTGATACATAAATCTGACTGGTTAATTAAGCTTTAAGAGTCTTGATTCTATCCGGGTACTGGGTATTGTGATGTGATGGCTGACTGTGGGGTACGTGGTAGCGAGAGCCAGCAGGCTGGCAGGAGCGCTCGAGCTTAGTTCGGCCCTCCCGGAGAACTGGTGGGTTCATTTTAAAAAAATACTTCCTGCAACACAAGGGATGTCCCCAAGGTAGCGAGAGGAACATGGGAGATACTTCTGTACTTGGAGGAAAGCATGACCCCTCTAAATCGGACCCACTTTCCCCATTTTGCTCTTCACCTCCACTCACCCCTGCATCCCCAGCAAGACTGAGCTCAGACTGGCAGGTTTTGTGGACAGTCCATGTGTAGAGGAAGTCATAGGACTTCCCACCATTGCTACAAGAGAGGTGTCCCAGAAGTGAGACAGACAAGGACTCTTCTAGGACAAATGTGGCCACAGCACCTTAGGCTGGGATGAGCATGAAGCAAAATGGGATTGAGGTAGGGGCTGATAATGTGCCAGGGGAGAGAGCTGGCAAGCCCTGTGGTCACCTCTTCCCTATTCAGCAGAGTTGGCAGCCATCCCAGAAGGTGTACTAGTGTTACTGGGAACCAGGACAGCCCCTTGGGGTGGGCAGGGGAACAGGGCTGTGAAATTCCTGGTGGGCCCAGGCCTGGGAAGCAGTATAGTCTGGATTCAACAGAGCCTTGAACTGTGAGAAAGAAAGTTTGTATGTTCTGGAGGCTCACTCCAGGCGCTGGGGTCCTGAAAGGATCTTTGCCCTCTGGAGAATAAGAGACACCCTGTGTTTGTCCACAGTGTGAGGGAGGGCAACCCCTCCCACACCCAGGTCGAATGGTAGTCTTGGAAGGAATAGCCACACGGTGTGAAATCACTGTTTATTGGCTGTGATTCCCTCAGAGAGAAAATGTGAGGCCTCTGACATGCAGGAGGTGCAGGCACGAGGACAGACAGACAGGTAACACATGGGCTATTCTAAGCTCAGCGCCCGGTGCCCCATGCGCTAGGAACAGGATGCAGGATTGACTCAAGAGAGGGCCATCTGCTCAGAGCTGGCTTCTCAATTCATGAAAACCAGCCAGAGGCGCAGAGAATGGCCCAGGTGAGCAAGGTACTGTGGGCCGAGCATGCTTCATCTCTTTGGGCAGAGGGCATTCTGATTAGTATTGCAGTCTAATTGTTATGGCTTCTCTAAAGAGCTATGTAAGGTCATGAAGGTCAATGCTAAGCCACACACCTGGCCCAAAACTCATGGACACTTAATTCAGTTTTAATGTGGACAGGAAGGGTTATCGGGAAGACCAGGCTGGCCTTTCTGTCAAGATAAAACTTACCAAATACAGACCTCATTTACCTGAGATTCAACATATTATGATGTAAATTAAACAAATATGAAGAACAATGGCTGCTGGCTGGGCAAAGGGGAGTAGTTGGGTCATACTGCCCCTGGGCCACACACAGAACAAAACACCACAGCCCAAGCCCAGGAGCTTGCATTTACCGGCCACTATCAGCCCTTCAGAGGAGGAATAGTGGAGAGGGTGGGACACTTGATTATGCAGCCCTCTGTCTGCTCTGCACGTGAATCACCAGAACCCAGGGCTTTTAGGAATTTGGGCATTTTGAAGGTAGGTGTCTAGGGGTAAAGCCAGGAATATCTTAGGAGACTGCCTGCCCACATGAAGAGGACAGGAGGCCACCAGAGAGAGGTGGGATCAGGGAAAGATGGGACTCTGGAAAGTGCATTACAGACGATGTCAAGGGACTCCAAGTGTGTCTGAGACCACCCGCTCCAAATCTATTGCTGTGTTTCCTCTGGCCGTGGAATTCTTAAGCCAAACCTTGCAGAGCAACAGAGAAAGAGACAGCTGGACAAAATATGCAAAGGCTGCTGGGGAAGACTAGGGTGGTAGCTCACAGACAGGAAGACAGAGCGAATGGTCCAGCAGGTCCAACAAGTCCAGAAACTGGGGCAATGGACTCAGGGAAGGGCTGGGGCCCCCAAGCACCCACTGCTCATTCCCCAAGTCCCACCCCACTATGGCTGTGCTCCTGAGTTTAGGCCCTGACTGGTAGCCACCCATCCAGGGGTGGTCAGGGCTGGCCCTCGGGGCCTGACCTTGGGCAGGCTCTGTGGGAATGGTGAACTTAAGATTGGTAAGGAGGGGTCCAACCACCCAAAGGCAAGGATGCACAGCACAGGGGCCTGAGGGTCACACCCTTGCCTGGTGGGGTCAGTGATGGCAGTATGGGGAGGGGTGGCCAGAGGCTCCCGAGGCGCGAGGGGGACATGGGCGGGATAGATCTAGGACTATGGCTTATTTTTGCGGGGGTAGGGGGGCTGCATCTGCTCCCAACATCCCTTGTTGGGGGGAGACTCCGCGGGGGTCTGTACAGTGGGCAGGGCTCCTGGTGCTGACCCAATATCATTACTTCTTGAACATGTCCTGCAGTGGCCCAGGCAGGTACTTGATGACAGTGTCCAGGATGCTCTCATCTTCCTCCTCTGGCTCATCGCCACAGCCCGGTGGGATAGCCTTCTTGGGTCGAGTCAGGCTGCCTTCCGAGTTGGCCTCCATGGCTGCCTGAGCCTCAGCCTCACGCTCCTCCTTCTTCTTGATGCCATACTGTAAAGGAAAGGGCAGTCAAGGCGGGGCTTGCATACTTCCCTCCCCAGTTCCCAACCTGGGTGGCACTGATGTAATACCAGAGAAGCCAGGTCCTCCCTGCACTGAAGAAACCAACCAGCGGCTCTGAAAGGTGTTATTTATGGCTGAGGAAGACTCCAGCTAGGTTCCAGGCCCATCCTGCTCACCAGGGCTCCAACAGTTATCCCACCCAGGTTTTAGAAGAAACACACAGAAGATGGAACAATTAAGAGGTGCCTGAAGGACACATGGGATGTGAAAGAGAAAAAAAAAATCTGGGAGTGTGTGGAGAGAAGACTCAGCAGTTGCAAGCGCTTACTGCTCCTCTGGAGTAACCCAAGTTTGATTCGCAGTGCCAGAGTCAGGCAGTTTATAAATGTCTGTAACTCCAGCTCTAAGGAATCCAAAGTCTCTGACCACTTCGGGCACCTGTGCTGATGTGCACCTACCTACACTGTAGACACGTGCCCTACATGTAATTATTAAAAAGTAAATTTGAGGGGTGCGACAAGGGAGGAACAGGAGCGGCAGGAGGGTGGAGAAAATCGCAAAACACACTTTGTTTATCATGAGACCATCGAGGTAAGAGGCTGCTCTGTAGGATGCCTTGGTGGAGACTCCTGGCACACCTCCCCCTCCACATCACTCACTAATCCTCTTTCTCCAGCCGCCTTTACTGCAGATCACCCCTCCTGGAAGCCTGAGGGCATATAAACCCAACAAACTCACTGCTTCCCACCGCCACCCCCACACTTGTGAGGGAACACAGAGACTCCTGACATCTGCTCTGCCACCAGCCTGCCCCACCCCCACAAAGAAGCGGCATACTCCATCTCCAGATGGGTGTCTGCCCGGGCGCTTGTCCTTTATCAGAGGTGCCTTTCCTCTCTCTTGGTGGATTCCAGTGTAGAGGATGCAGTAGCTAAATTCAATCAAGACCAGAGGACGCCGAGGATCCCTTGTTGGCATTTAGTCTAGGCTCCGCCCCACAGTTACCTGGCAACAGCCAGGTATGCCTAACTCGCAGTAAAAAGGGCCTCTTACCCCCTTTTCTCTCTCTTGCCCTCTTGCTCTCTCCTCTTGCTCCTGCTCCCTTTCTTTTTCCACTCCCTTCCACCTCTCTCTCACATGCTCATGGTCGGCCTCTACTCCACCTCTCTCTCTCTCTCTCTCTCTCTCTCTCTCTCTCTCTCTGCCTTTCTCTCAACTCCCCCTCCCCATGCCCTGAATAAACTCTATTCTATACTATACCAATGTTGAGTGGATGGTTCCTCAGGGGGAAGGGATGCCTCAGCATGGGCCCACAGAGGCACCTCCTTCCCTGACACCATACCATACTTCCACTAAATATATTCCTTCTTTCTATCTTTTTATAAAACACAACCTCCCTAATAAATAAAAGGGCTCATCTCTGCTTCCTTGGTCATCCCTCCACACCCTTAACAGATCTGAGAATATAGGCCTTGATGACCAGGGGATGAAGCGTGGCAGGAGGACAGCCATTTCCCTAGGACCTGCTAGTGCTAGAGAAGTGCTGGGTCAGCTGGCATGAAAGGCATACAGCATAGGCCCTCTCCACGGCTGCAACCTGGCACTGGTCTCACTGCAGATCAGCTACTGGGAAAACCTCATCCACACAGACAGAGCCCCTGTGCTGCAGAGGGAGAACATGTGGCTAGTGTCCTGTGGGATAGTGCGTGGGCCAGAAGAGATGTCTCCAGAAACTAGGTCAGGCCAGAGCAAGTTTCCTTCCAGCCTGAGGAAGAGCTGCAGGAGTAGGCCAGGTGAAGTCTGTTGGCAATCAGAGAGGCTGAGCTACCTCTGTGACTATTGCCGTGGTTATGTTCCTGAAGGCTAGTCTGTCCACTGAGGATCAAGGTCACTCTGAGGCTACAGCCACACTGAGCTCTCTTAGGGAACGTCCTGGTTATTCTGCCAGAGGATGCCATTTAGACCACATCCCAGAGCCAGACTCAGGTGCTGTGGCCTGTGCTGATCTTCTGGACTCCAGGAATAAATGCCAACCTAACCCAGGCCAGGTATCCATTGTGTCAGGTGTCCAGAAGCATCAGCCCAAGGACAGGGCGACGGGAAGTAACAATCAGGTATGCAAGAAGGCACACCTTTCCGAGCCAGGTGAAGATGTGGAGGAGCTGGATTAAGGGGGTTTCATGTATAGGAGACAACAAAAGACCTAAGAACACTGTTAAGTAAAGGCTATGAGTGCTAAGAGCCAACAGCTCTGGCCAGTCTCCACCTGCACGGCTTTCATCACCATACAGGCTGAGAGAACCCAGGTGAGTACAGAACTGTGGGTGCAGAAACATGCCAGCTCTACACCTGGGCCTTGTCTCCTCACCAGAAGAAAGGTTCTGACTCAACAGACAGTTCACTGTGGGCGGCTGGAAGCATACACAAAGCATGTAGTGCATATGCAAACCTGGAGGTGTGTGTGGAAATCTGGCTGTGTGCACAAATAGGTGGTAGAAATAGATATTGGATGGTGGGTTTGCAAATCAAACACCTGCTCAGATGGCTTCCTAATGGATATGGATACTTCTCCAGGAACCGCCCCACCCTGGGACAATCCTGAATGGCCATGCCCAGTTCTTTAGATAGGTTATCAGGAGCATCACACCATGAGGATATGAAAACTGACCCCATTCTTAGTCTCTTCCTCTCCCCCTTATCACAGAGGAGCCTTGGAACACTGCTCAGCTCTCACTGTCTGACCAAGGCTCAAGACACTAGGGGTACACATAGCTCAGGGGGAGGCTGGGGATCCAGTCCTAGTGGGTAGCAGGGACTGCCCAGTGAGGGCTGAACCAGATCAGCAAGATGTACACCTATGGGGAGCTGGGGAGATGGAGCATCAGCAGCAGAGGCCCAGGAGTCAGGACTGATAGCTTCTGGGTGGCCAGCCAGTGATACAGAAGCAACTGGATGTCTGGAAACATGACAGCTTCCATCCCATCCTGTCAGCATGGGATGATGTGGGGTAGGGCCCAGTACATCTGGGAGTGCCTGGGGCTTTGACCCTACAACTTTCCCCTCTTGGGCTCACCCTTTTTATCTGCACCAGAGGAGCCTCTTTTAGGGGATCACTTGAATATTCTGCATTTCTTTTCCCTAATCAGCCAGGCATAGGCTGTTGAACCTTCTGAAGCAGGGGCTACCAACCTTCCTAATGCTGTGACCTTTTAATACAGTCCCCTCATGTTGTGGTGAACCCCAACCATAAAATCATCTCATTGCTACTTCATAACTGTAATTTGCTACTGTTGTGAATTGCAAAGTAAATATTTGTGTTTTCCAATGGTCTTAGGGGACCCTGTAAAAGGGTCATTGGATCCCTCAAGGGGTCTCAACCCACATGTTGAAATATTGTTTTGAAGAACAAATTTCTTCACAATTTCTAGGGAAATGCGTAAAAACAGAGCAGTGGATAAGGTACCCTGCATGTCTTCTTTGAGTCCCAATTTTTTAAACACACCGAGAGGTCAAAGCTTTGTGGGTAGGGTGGTATTTGGCAGGAACTTCCTGAGGGGTACTGAACCAAGCACAGGACTCTCCAGGATCAAAAACCCAGCCCCAACCCTGAACTTGCCAGAGCCACTGCACACCTGGGCATTAGCATAGCACTCTACTCCAACCTTGTTCTATTCCCTCTTAACTCTACCTAGGGAGGGACCTCTGTGGCTCTCAGCTCTCTCTTGCTTTTCTTTCCGTCCCTCTAAGCACCCCCCCCTTAGCATCACTGTCTGTCTGTCAGTCTCTAACTCTCTATCTACTTCTCATGTTCATCCTCACCCCTCTTGATACATTACAATTAATTTTGGGGTCTGCTACCACGTCACTCACATGATCAATAGCACATCTTGCTAAACACAATAAGTGACTCACTGGCTGTGGAAGGTAGGGGCAAAGCAAACTGAGCAAGCACCTTCTACAAGACCCAGGAAACTGCCCAGTGACAGTGCTTCAAGACAAATGTCAAGTGCATAGCCCAGACCCCATAAACAGCACTCTACAACCAAGTGTGAATGGAGGGTATGCTAGGGCTTACCTCGGAGGCCAAACATAGGTGGAGAGGGGAGGCCAGCTACACATTTGGCCCTTTGTGAGATCAGGGACCTAATGTCTCCAGCCACCCACTGGCCATCTCTCGCTATCCACCTTAGGAGTTACAGCTTCCTTCCCTGTGAGTCGCAAAGATCTGGCCCAACCACAGACACATGAACAGAGAACCTGGTGTGGATGTACAGGCAGGAAGGGGGATCTAGAACCTAGGATGTCTGCTCCCTAGTTTAGCAGCTCAAGTCCAGGACTGGAGGATTATGTGACCTACTCCCTGCTCCCCACCTACTCACCCAAGCCTGCTGAACCATCCCCACAGGGCCTGGAAGGATCTAGATGACTTGTTTCTTCCCATGGCCTGGAGCTTCCCTTCTGGAGTGGGCAGGGACCATCCTCTTAAAAGAGGTGGCTAAATGTGGTCCTCAATTCAGGATTCCACATGGGTCCTCAGTTTTTCCATTATGAATAGGAGGCACAATGCTCTCTGACTGCCCTACTACCCCCAGAGACAGCCACAAAGGTGACTGGGAGCAGGGACGCTGCCACCCATCCACCCCGCGTAAGTCCAGGAGGCAAAGGTAAAGGGGAACTTCTGGCCCTGATTTTCCTGACCCACAAAGACTCCCAGCTCAGCCAATCCCCATTCCTCTCTTAGAGCCTTCTTTCTGGGCAGGGGCCAGAACTCCTGGAGAACAACCATTCCTGACGTGAGGAGTAGGAAAGGGCAGCCCTCAGAATGACCCCCAACCAGATTCAAACACCTATAGTCCCCCAATAGTGAAGTCCCCAAGGTTTAGATCCCTGAATTAGGAGTGAAAGGGGAGCTGTTAGCCAAGGAAGGAAGCTGTTGCCTCTGGTGGGATTGCTGCCTGCAGTTCTCCTCTCTGCAGTTGCTCACCTTGTCTCTTATGCCCTGCCGCATGACCTCACGTTCTGCCTCCATCTTGGCGTACTTTGCTTTGCGCTCCTCCTCTGCCTGCCGCAGTGCCTCCTGCCGCTCCTCCTCCTTCTTGGCGGCATCTGGGTCCTTCTCCTCGTCACCCCCAAGCATCTTCCCCATGTCCTTGGTGGCCCCTGGGAATAACAGCAGAGATCAGGCAGCATCATTCTGGGTTCCTAGTCCCTTCTGCTGGCCGTGAGTCCAGTAGTGCCCATCCCTTGAGAGAAGTGAATGTGTTGGATGGTTTTTGTGTGTCACACACACACACACACACACACACACACGCACACACACGCACATGTGCACGCACGTGCACACACACACACATATATATAGTGAGTGGTTGTGTTGTAGTTGCATGTTCATCTAGTTATCTGTGTGTATGGCCATGTCACTGCACATGTGTGTTTGTGTGCACTGATGTATCTGCTCATCTATGTGCTCCTGAGGCAGATGTGCATCCTTCCTGAGACGTTTGTCCTGCAGAGGATTGAACAGAAGGTGATGGAAGGGAAATCCAGATGTGCAGATGCATAGATGATGAACAGGCAGGAACAGACGTATGGTGGGCAATAGTAGCTGCTAAAGTAGGTGACAGGCATGTACCCATAACCCAGGCTGAAGGCACTGCTTATCTTCAGCACCAAGCCCTAATTGCCCCTATGCTAGGTACCACTTTTCTCATGAGTTCCTGAGTCACAGGCCCTACAGAAACCACCCCAAACGCCCTTGCAGCTTAGCCCATAGGACAGAGGCTATAATTACACACCAATGGGTGATCCTTAGCCCATTGTACCCAGACACCAATGACACTCAGGAAGGGGACCTGGCAAGCCTCAAAAGATCTCAGAGTGGGGTGCTGGTTCATGGAGTTTTGTGTCTCTGGAGTACCTGCCAACCCTACACACCATGACAATCAAGAGCCAAGCCAGCTGTTCTCTTTTTGGTGCATGATGCCCTCTGACCATGTCTGGGAGGCTGGTGGACCCCGGGTAAGAAGGCAGAGTCTCTTCAGTAATGTGGGACAATGATATTGGGCACTAACTTCTGAGCCTGGCTCTTCAGGTGCCTGAAGAGCCAGGAGTTCTCCTGAGAGCCAGAGATATTTTGGCTGCCTGAAACTCTAACACAGGTAATAGGGTATAAAGAGACCAAAGACATCTTTTTGTTGATGTCAGGATGGAGACAGAGAGCAATCTTGAAAGAGTCTTTTCCTAACAGAGCAGATCAATGAATCTAACTGAAAATTATGAGCTTCATGGTCGGCTTTCAGTTATAGCTAGAAACTTGCCAAGGAGACCCTGGGTCATGAAGTAATCTTCCAACAATTTTACAGGTAACTCACTAGAATCTCTCTGCTTCTAGCACAACTGTCTCTGGCAGGTGTTGAGGCAGGCAAGGACAAAGCTCGCAATCCTGGCTGCTTTCATGTAAAATTTATATTCTTACTAGAGCAAGCTAATTCACACTTAAGTGAGAGACCCATAATTATTTCTCCCTCTGGGAAGGTACTGGCATTCTAAAACAGAAAGAACTGAATCTAGTGTCTGTCTCTCCCTAGAGCAGTGGTTCTCAACCTGTGGGTCAAGATCCCATGGGGACTGAATCACCTAAAAACATTGGAAAACATAGATATTTACCTTATGAATATTAACAGTAGCAAAATTACAGTTATGAAGTAGCAATGAAAATAATTTTGTGGTTGGGGATCGCCACAACATGAGGAACTGTATTAAAGCCCACAGCATCAGGAAAGTTGAGAACCACTGACCTAGAGGAAGGTGAGCAGTCTCTGGGGTGCAACAGTGGGGGCTTTGTGGCTTGTAGCTGCCTGTTTAGGCCTGCCCCCCACCCCACCCATCCATAGGATGGAATGGAAACTATTTACTGAGCGGTAACTATGCGCCACTATGGAGCTGAGTGCCTGTTGGGTCTTCCTTGAACCTTCCTTACACACCAGGGATTCCTGATTGGAAGGAAGATCTACTTTAGATGTTGCACATCTGAGCCTTCAGACTACAGAGGCAGCAGCTCTTGGAGGCTGGGTGACCCCAGGCTGTGGTACATGCACATGGTGGCATTCACACACCCATATTGACAATTAAATATGGGTATGTACATGCACACACATATGAGAAGGGTTTTAATAGATCTTTTTACCAAGGAATGAATATATATACATTCTTTTAATTCCACCATGCTTTTAATTCCAGAACTTGGAAGGCAGAGACAGGAGGATCTCTGAGCTTGAAATCAGCCTGATCTACAGAGTTCCAGGACATCCAGAGCTACACAGAGTAACACTGTCTTGAAAACAAACAAAACCAACCAAACAAACCAAAAAGTTAACCCAGTGTAAGATTGGAAGAGAGGATCCATAGAGGAAATCCGAGCTGATATGGAAAACAACAGTGAAGGAGGATGTGCTTACGTCACACGGGTGTGACATCACATCACACGGGTGTGACATTACATCACATGGGTGTGACAGCAGCACTGCTGTTCTTCATGAGATAAATAAACTAACAATAATGAGCATGGCATCTTAAGAAGACACGGTGCTCCGTGTCTCCACTTCTCTTGCTGTTCACATCTTCTTCTATCTAAAACACTCAGGTTATTCCAGCAAAAACTGACCAGCACTAACTACAGAGAAGGATGGCAAGAGGTGACATTTACTTAAGGCCAGTTGTTTTGTCCCCAAGCTACCCAATGGCAGCTGGACACACATAGGAGAGGACTTGCATTTACAATGTTGGAAACAAACTGCATTTGACAAGGAAATCTATAGAATCTGTGAATTATGGTGCTATCCATTTAAGCTCCAAGGCTTGTGGAAGACAAACCATTCCCCTGCCGGGCAAGCTTACTGTGAAGATGGTGACATACATACCGCGGGGTGCATTTGCATGCTGTTTGGATTGAATCTCTGACTTAGACTTTTGGGTATCTTAAAATTCCTGATAAATGTGAGGTTCTGGCGGCACAATGAATGACAGAAAAAAAAATAAAAATAACAAGCCTGAAATAGTGATGTACACCTGTGGTCTTAGAACTTGAGAGGCAGAGGCAGGAGGATCATGATTCTAAGCCCAATCTTAACTAAATCGTGAGTTTGGGGGCAGTCTGAGCTACATGAGATCTTGGATCAAAGCAGAATAAAACAAAACAAAACAATAAAGAATGAAAACACACCCTCTCCAGAGTCCTAGGGAGGCCAAGAGAGTAACAGATAGTTCCAAAGTGCTTGTGTTGTAGATGCTTTCTATGTCATCGTATCCACTTCTGGAGAAGGTGCACACTGAGTCCTTGGAGAAAGGGGATTCATGGCAGAGGCTTGGGAAAGCAGCCAGACGTTATTGCATACACCCTTCTACCTAGCCATCTCACGCTAGCCATCTGACAGGAATGGATCTTTGTTGAGTCATGAGCCCACAGATGTCCACTACCCTGGCACGAGGCTAGAGACAAGGATGTTTTGGGCATGTGGTCACATGACTAGGTCACATCTGTGGCTGCAGTGCACTTGGGGATGTGGCACACCCAGGAGAGGATGATCAGGGTCCTAGAGGAGGTTGAGGGGACTGCCCAGTGCACTACAATATGTCAGCTCTGTGCAGAAAAAGACATCACAGTCTACAAGGAAAACAAGGAGAAAGCCCCACGGGCAAAGATACCCATGATTTCACAGTTCTTTGAAAAAAATACAAGAGGCTACATGTCAGCTTCCCCATAATCCTCACCCCTCGGGAAGCTCCGCTACAATGGGATACGACTCCATGTGCCCACTGGGACGTGTATTGCAAAAACAGAAAACAGGAAGTATTGGGAAGGTTTGGGGACGGGGAACCTTGTGCTGGGACAGTGAGATGCTGCTGCTCTTGCAGAGGACCTGGGTTTCCAGCACCCAAGTGGCAGTTCACAATTGTCTGTAACTCCAGTTACATAGGATCCAATGCTCTCTTCTGGTCACCAAGGTCACTGAACACACATGGTACACATATGCACTTGTGGGCAAAACACTTACATGTATAAAATAAAAAGGCCAAGTACAGAATTACCATATGACCCAGTAATTCTACCAGTGAGTGCATACACAAAAGTGTCGAAAGCAGGAACTCAGACAGATATTTGTCCACCATTGGTCTGAACAGCGTCAGTCACAATATCCAGGAGACAAAGCCACAAGCATCAGCCCACAGGTGAATGAAGAAAGAAAAGAATGTGTCTGTCCATATCTTACATCTTGTTCAGCCTTAAAAACAAAGGAGGTTTTAGGTGAAAGTGGACAGGGTGACGGGGGGTGGGGTGGGGGGCAGTTGGGGGGAGAGGGAAACCTGATCTGGTATTGGGTGAGGGAAATGGACTGAAGCCCTGAGGGCCAGCAGAAAGAATGGAAACAGGCAACCTCAGGAAATAGGTGGTTGGGGGACCCCCCAGAATGCACCAGAGATCCGGGAGATGAGAGACTCCCAGGACTCACAGGGAGAGATCTTAGATGAAATGTCTAACAGTAGGGAGAGGGAACTTATACCTTGAGCAGGAAGACAGGGCATCAAGTGAGTCACATTTCTGACCCATAATTGTTCCTGCCTGAAAGAATTACAGTGATGGAAATGGAGAGGAGCCTGAGGAAAAGAAGGTCCAGTGATAGGCTCAAAGTGGGATTCAGCTCAAGGGAAGGTCCCAAAGCCTGACACTATTACTGAGGCTATGGAGCACTCACAAAAAGGGATCTATCATGACTGCCCTTCAAAAGACCCAACAAGCAACTGAAAGAATCAGATGCAGATATTTGCACCCAACCAATGGACAGAAGCAGCTGACCCCTGTTGTTGAATTAGAGAAGGCTGAAAGAAGCTGAGGAGAAGGGCAATCTTGTAGGAGGACCATCAGTCTCAATTAATCTGGACCCCTAAGATCTCTCAAACACTGGACCACCAAACAGACAGCATACACCAGCTGATATGAAGCCCCCAACACACATACAGTAGAGGACTTCTGGGTCTGTGTTCATTCAGAGATGATGCACCTAACCCTCAAGAGACTGGAGGCCTGGTGGGGTGAGTTTAGAGGTCTGGTGGGGTGAGGGTTAGGGGCATCCACATGGAGACAGGGTGGGGTGGAAAGGAGGTATGGGATGTGGAGCAGTCAGAGGGTGGATGGTGGGAGCAGGGAATGGAATATGGAGTGTAAAAAATAAAATAAAAATAATAGTTTACAAAACAAAACAAAAACAAAGGAGGTTTTAACACAAGGCATCATGGAGAAACTCTGGGGGGACATTATACTGAGTTAAATGAGCCAATCACAAAGGACAGCTGCTGTGAAGTCCTTAGAGCACTCAGATCCATGGAGCGGGGAAAAGAAAGTCATCTGGGGGCTGGGAGACAGAGAGAACTAATGTTTTCCTGGAACAATTTCAGTTCAGAAAAATGAGAATATTTCAGAAGCAGAGCTGATGGCTGAACAATAGTGTCATATGTTTAATGCTACTTCTTTGTACACCTAAAATTGATTAAATAGTACAACTCATATATATTATCACAATAAAAAGAGAAATAAAAATTTAAATTTCTTTTAATTCCATCTCCCTGGTAGGTTTCCCAAAGCAGACATGAGGTTGTGACCAGTTTGGTCAAAGCATGACTGGTAAAGATATACCCTGTGCAATGTGTGCAAAAGTAGCCTCCCTAGCAGCCGATGGGCTGTGCATATTAGATTATAGTCACTTCCAACATGGAAACTAGAGGTAATGAGGTCCTGATATAGGCCTAGAAAGCACCAGCTTGCAAACGTCTGGACATGGTTTCTGAGGCCATGTGGGCTTGCAGGAGGAGGCATGCCTCTGCCACAGCCCTCAGCAGTAAAGCAAGCAAGCCAAAACAGAAAGGAAATTAAAATGGCCAGGGGATTGAGAAGTGGCTCAGTGGATAAGAGTACTTCCCATGTAAGCATGAGTACCTAAGTTTAGATCCCATGACTGATGTAACAAAAAGCAGGTAAGAGGTGGAGAGAGAGGGAGCCAGCCTCTCTGCAGGCACAGAGAGAGTTGCTATTTCAAAGGAATAAAGTGGCAATAATACGGTTGAACACTTAGCATCCTCCTTTGGTCTCTTTACACATACACTCCCCACTCGCACATTCAAGCACATACCCCAACACCTTCACGCACACAAATAAGCAAATAACCAAATAATACACTGTATTTTCAACCATCATGGGAAATTGTGAGTGAAATCCATACCTCAAAATATAGTTACTATAAAAAGCTGAGAGTGATGTCTAGGAGTTCACAGATGGGATCCTTCAAACATTCAAAAAACAGATAATTCCCATGATATTTAGAATGTTCTTGGAAGAAGTGGATTCTCTGAGTTGTTTTTACTAAATTAGCATAAAAGCAATGCCAGAAGTCATGTGGAAGGAAAAGGAGGGAGGAAAGAGGGAGGAAAGAAAGAAGTGAAGGAGGTGGAAGAGGAGGAGAGGGAGAAAGAGAGAGGAGGGGAAGGGGAGAGAGAAGGAGAGAGAGAGGAGGGGAGGGGAGGGAGGAGAGAGAGAGAGTAGGGGAAAAGGAAGGAGAGGGAGGGAGAGGGGAAAGGAAGGGGGAAGGAGAAGGAGAAGAAGGAGAGAGAGAGAGAGAGAGAGAGAGAGAGAGAGAGAGAGAGAGAGAGAGAGAGAGAGAGAGAGAGAGAGAACTAGAGCTCCCAACCGACTAGGAACCAGCACATGGGCCAGAGTAATGTTCAGCCAAAGGAAAACTGACATCAGTCATCTGTCACTTTCTAGGGAACGCTATAGACAAGCCCAACCTGAGTTCAGTGGAGATCATTTGCAGAAGGTAGAGATGTGGCAGTATCAAAGCATCAGCTATGACGCAGATGCTACCCAGAGGACAGTGGCCACTGGGCACCTGTGTCATAAGGTGCTTTTCTGAGCACTTTTGTGTTCCCAGAACCTTCCTGCTTCCTTTCCCCAGACTAACAAGTCAGTGGGTTCTTGTGTCCCTGGGATGGCTACGGCTTTCATCCCCTTTAGAACTTGCATCATGCCTGACTATAGGCCTGCTTCCTTTGTCTTGCTTTGTATACATGTGCCTGAGAGGCGGAGTCTACAACATGACCATGGCAAAAAAAATTTAAAAAAAAAAGAAAGAAAGAAAGAAAGAAAGAAAGAAAGAAAGAAAGAAAGAAAGAAGAAAGAAAAAGGTGCTCTGCCACATAGAACCCACCGCTAAAGCACAATGGAAACTTCTCAGACAAATACAAATCTGTGAAGCCAAAGATAGGCTTCTGGTAGCCACAGAACCCATCTCAGGGCCCAGATGATCTCCTTTTCCCCACAGAAATGTTCTTGTGTTCTCTAGAAATTTAGATCAGTAGAGCCCACAGTCTATAATGGGGGACTGTCCTGACGACTAAGTGCCATGCTTCTATGTGAATAGCCCCTCTTCTATCCATGTGGGGTGTCACTGCAGAGTAACTTGTTGAGAGAATCTCTTGTGTACTGTGTGGAAGCATCACCTATCAATAAAAAACTGATAGTGGGGGGGGGGGTATGGGCGACTTTTGCGATAGCATTGGAAATGTAATTGAGGAAAATACGTAATAAAAAATTAAAAAAAAATAAATACAGAAATAGATAAAAAAAACTGATAGTGGATTAGCTGAGACAGGAAATAGGAGGTGGGAGTTCTGGTAGGGAGAAAGGAACTCTGGGATAGAGTCAGGCGTGGGCAGGATTCACCCCAAAATCTGAGGAACACTGGCCAATGAAAATGAGGAGAGGTAAGTAAACATATGGCATTCATGGAATAAATAAACAGTTTAATTAAGTTACTAGCTATTCAGGAAATGAGCCAAAGCTTATGGCCTAGGTGTTTATTCATCAATAATGTTTCAGAGTCATTATTTCGAGAACTGGGGTGTGGGTGGAAAATCCCGCAGTTACAGTAGCTTGTCCATCCATGGCCTGCAGATACACACTGAAAAGTGGGCCTTACGGGCAACTCCCGCACTTCGACCACTTGGCCAGGTACCTCCCTAGAGTTACTGACAAGATGTTCAAAAAATTCAGATTTCACCTGGAAGAAATAGACCCTGCTAAGGTAGGTCTGCCTCTTACACTTGTACTGTGGAAAATATGAACCTGTGTCGCTGTATACTTCAATACTGTCTCGGTGGCCTTTTGACTGCAGTCAACCGTGTGGATGACAGGTGGGCCTTACTTGTATTTCACTTGTGACAACTGATTTCAAGTATTTATCATGTGTTTGTTGGTCATTGTATTGCTTTGGGTGAATATTGATTCTCTCGTCTTCCCTCCCTCCCTCCCTCTCTCCCTCCCTCCCTCCCTCCCTCCCTCCCTCCCTCCCTCCCTCCCTCCCTTCCTTCCTTCCTTCCTTCCTTCCTTCCTTCCTTCCTTCCTTCCTCTCCTTTCTTTTGAGATGGATATCGCTTTGTACCTGTAACTACCCAGAATTCCATCTGTAGATAAGGTTGGCCAAGAATCCTGGGGCGCAAATGTTATCTCAGGTATATTTTCCAAGTCAGTGAGATAGCTCAGCTGGCTAAGACATTTGCTGCTAGGCCTGAGGACCTGAATCTAATCCTGATTACATGGTGGGAGAGAGTCAACTCCTGCAAGGTGTCCTCTGACTTCTACAAACACACCACCACACATGCACATAAATGTAATAAAAAATGTGTGTATGTGTGCGTTTTAAAAAGAAACCCTTTAAGATAGGCAGTGGTGGTTCACAGCTTCAATCTCAGCACTTGAGAGGCACAGGTAGGTGGATCTCTGAGTTCAAGGCCAGCCTGGTCTAAAGAGTGAGTTCTAGAAAAACTAAATACACAGAGAAACCCTACCCCCCCCCCAAAAAAAAAATCAACAAAAACAAGCAAGCAAACAAACAAATGAATAGAAAGAAAGAAACTTTTTAGCAGTACTTAGAACTTTAGCAGTACCTAGGGCCTTACATAATACTGGGCAGACTCTTGGTCACTGAGCTATTCTCCACTAAAACAAATGTTTTGAAAACAATTTAAATTTACAGAAGACGCACAAAGGAACAGGACAAAGTTTCTGGAAGCTGCACCCAGCTTCCTGGGTAACTGATGTCTTCCAGCTCTCAGACACACTGCTAAGAGTAAACCAACACAGGAATACTGTATCCAAAGCCTGTCTTCTGCTCAGTTTTCCTGCGTTTGTGAGTTTATTTGTTTGAAGACAGGGTCTCCATATGTAGTCATGACTGGTCTGGAAATTGGTAGATAGAGCAGAGTAGCCTTGAACTCACAAAGATCCATCTGCCAGTGCCTCCTAGCATAAAATGTATCTTCCACCATGCTCAGACTGTTTCCTGGGTTTTTACTTCCTCTTTCCTGTTCAGGGATTCCAGTCAAAAATTGACATGACAAACAGTTTTCATATCTCTTTGGTCTCTGCTGAGCCAGCCAATGTCTTAGACTTGTGTTTGTAATGATAACCGTTATTTGAGCCTTTTGAGAATTTTGCACACTCTCTCAGTTGGGGCTCTTGGATGTTTTTCCTCTTACTTAGGTAGAACTATGGATTTGAGGCAAAAGAGACACTTATCTTGCACCATGGTGAGTATTCCCATGCAGACACATTCTGCAGTCCTGTTGCTAACCTTGGTCTTCCACAGTTACCTTCACTCTCCTATGCACTATTCCACAGAACTCACTGTGCAGTACAAACCTAAAGGTTACACTGGCTTTGATTTTTAGTCTTGCTTTTTCTTTTTGTTCTTTAATATTTTAGTTTGGAGTTTTCCTTTCTTCTTCTTCCTCCTCCTCCTGCTTCTTTCATGTGCACTCAGTAGATGTGAGTCTTACGAACATTCCACCCTACTTTATGACCTGCTGTCTTAATTTCTTTAATACAGTTTTTCAATGAGTGCATTCTTTCATCTAAGTTGGCCAATTCCTTGGCACTATATTAATAATATCTATTTACTGTTCTCTTACTACCGTACATCTGAAGGGACGCACACATCCCCATTTCTGATATTTGTCATTTGTCTCTTCTCTCCTTTTCTGATCAGTCTGGCTGTAGGCATATCAATTTGATTGATCTTAAGGAACTTACTTTGGCTTATTTTTCTCTATTTTATTCATTGCCCCCTATTTTAATCCTTTGAACTATCTCTCTAGATTGTTATGTAAAAGCTAAAGTTAATTGTTTATAGCCTATCTTCTAGTAGAGTTTTATGATAGAAATTCCCTTCTAAACTCTGTTAGCCATGTATGGTAGTGCACCCAGGAGGATGAAGCAGGACAATTGTGAATTCTAGGCCAGCTTGGGCTACATAGGGAGATTGCAAACATCATCTACCCTAGGAACCAGGCAACTCCCTGAAGTGTTGGGAATTATAGTTCTCAGAAAATAACAGCTTATGGGAAAGTATGGGAAAGAAAGTTTGTCCACATAAGCTCCTGCAACACCTGGATTGAGGCCATTCCAGCTGGGAAATTAAGGGAAATAGCTCTGACCAAAGTCCATCTCTTGGTCAGTATTTAATATTTATTAAAGCTTGTTTTAATTTTGGCCAAAAATGATGGAGTTGATTTTTCTGGCAAACTGCAGGATTAACAAGACCATCTCTCTCTCTCTCTCTCTCTCTCTCTCTCTCTCTCTCTCTCTCTCTCTCTCTCTCTCTCTCTCACACACACACACACACACACACACACACAAACTAAAAACAAAAAACAAAAAACAAAAACCAGGGGATGTTCAATTTTTCCAGAACCTTATAGATTCACTACATATTAACTTCCTTCTGAAGTATAGTTGGCAAGAATTTTCTCCTATTCTGTAGGGTGTGTCTATACTCCGCTGATAGTTTCTTTTGCTATGCAGAGGCATTTTAATTCATAGGGTAATACCATTTATTCATTTGTCAATTATGGGGTTTTTTGTTGTTGTTTAAGACTACTTTATTGAATTCTCTGCAACAATAAATGGGCTGGAAAATGACCTGGAGTGTTACCTGTTCTATCTGCCAATCCTTAAGATGATTTCTTGTGCTATTGGAGTACTTTTCAGAAAACTGTTGCGCATGTATGATATTCTTCAACAAATAAATGAAAAACATCATCAACAACAAAAAGACTATAGAATTTCATCCAGTCATAAGGAAAAAAATCCTTAGTGAAATAATACAGACTCAGAAAAATAAATGCTGAATATTCCTTTTCATATTCTAATTCTATACTTTAATTTTTATATATGTCTGTCTGTGCACATGCATGTGTGTGGGTCATAAAACTAGAAAGTGGACTATGAGAGGGAAAAACAGATCTGAATGTGAGGAAAGAGTGAATATACTTGATGTGAAAACAGGAAGACTACAGCAGAGAAGAAAGAGCCAATGTGGGGTGGAGATAGATGGGTGGAAAAAATAAGGAAGGATGACCAAAACATGCATGAAAATACCATAATGGAACCCATTACTTTGCATACTAAACAGAGAAAACAAAAGGAACACGGAGGCAGATCCAAGGCACTGGGGAGATGGTGTAAAGCATGGAGCTGCAAAGAGAGCTGAAGGAATGTTTGGGTCCTTGTGGTTTAAAGTAATGGTCCCCATAAGATCATATATTTGAATACTTGGTCCCCAGCTAATGCAATTATTTGGGAAAGATTAGGAGATTGCACTTTGTTGGAGGTGTACCGCTGGAGGAGGGCTTTGAGGTTTCAAAAGCTCATGCCATTTCTAGTTATTTATTTTTCTGCCTCCTTCTTGCAGATAAGGATTTAAGCTCATAACTACTGTCCAAGCACTCTGTCTGTCTGCCTGCTCCCTACGTGATGATCATGGACTCACTCTCTGAAACTATTATCCCTCCAAAAGGCTTTCTTCTGTAAGTTGCTTTGGTCATGGTGACTCTTTACAGAAATAGAAAAGTAACTAACAAAGTCCTGAAAGAAGAGCCCTTACTTCAGGTCCATCACTCAGCCACTTAGGTTCTGACAGACCATAGTTCCATAAAGGTGTAGAAGCATACCAGCCAGCTCACTACACATAACCAAAAGGAGTTCAGAGTCTCACACAGCCTGTGAACCAGACTCCAGTCAGAAGAACATGAACTTGAAGTCTCCAATTAGAGACACAGCAAGACAGGGAAACCAAATACAATATTGCATAAGCCTGCGGGCAGCAAACAGAGGCTTACCTGCTGTGTCCATTAACTGTACCAACCAGGTGCTACCCTTAAGCAAATGTGAGGTGACCCACACTCCAAAGTTCTTGGAACTTAAAGGTGCAAGTACAGATGATAAAAACTGAGCTGAAGGGTTAGAAGATAAATTTTTAGAACTAAGAATAAAAGTTACAGTGAAAAACAACAACAAAAAACCCAGAAGAAAACAGAGTGGATCTCAGGGCTGAGTTTTTAGTGAGAGAGAAGGGAAAGGAAGAGAACAAAGAAGCATCAGGAAAGTATTTCCAGGAACTGAACATCATACTAGCAGGATGAATGAAACAAGATCCATAGCAAGTGCTTAACTCCAAGAAATTCCTGGTACTGAGATCAGAATGGGAACCCTAAATGCCTATGCAGCAGGCTGGAAGCACACGGGTTCTGACTTCACCTAATACCTCATAAGCTGGAGCAGCAGCAGCAACAACAATAACAACAACAACAATCTTCAAGTGTATATGGGAAATTCATTCAAATCTGTAATTTTATACCCAGCCCAACTGCCTCTAATGAGGGAAAAAAAAGACACCTGTTCACCTCCCCACCGCATTCTTAGAAAGATACCTATTAAGTAGCTGTCTAGAAATCTACCAATACAGAGAGAAGGCTCCAAGGAGAGAAACATGCCTAACAGTGTGTCTGCATGGTAAACCACATGAACACATGGTACAGAGGGCTGCTGTCTGGAGAGGAAGAGATGGAGTGAAAAATAAGAGTCATATTAACTACAGGACAAACAAAAGGCTTTGTAATAAATGAACACAGTCCTAGTTAGCTCCTCACTGAACAAAGCTTACAGTGTGCGAGACAGGCATGAGTTATGAGGATGACACCTAGGAGCATAGTGTCATATGTTGTAAGGTGCCAGAAGTGACACCTGATCCAGGTAGGCATCTACTTAGGAATGTGTGAGGAGGCCTGCAGACACCTCCCAAGAAGGTAAATGCAGAAATAGAAAGTAACTGTCTCCTCTGGTTAGATAAAGTTGTCACTGACTTCATAGGTCGTGAATCTAAAGGGCACCATTGGATTAGAGGCTGTTGACTCAATGCACTGCCCTGTGCCCCCAGGCCCTTGTTAGGAAAGGTGGAGAAGAGGTGTGAAAATGTACATATACTGCTTCTGAAACTGGAAGCTTAGGCTACACTCATTCTATATCTCATTACCAAGTTGAGTATTTGTCCAAGCATGCAGAGTTCCTGAATATTTACTATTCACAGCTGAATGGGTGCTTCCAGGAGGGAAATGAGACCAGACTCCTGCATTGGGAGTGGTGACCACTGAGACCAGAGTCATATCATTGACCTTCTCAGACTTCAGCACCTACTTGTTCATTTGTATCTTTTATAGATGGTAGAAACATGAGTCAGCAGTTAGAATCATAGGTTGCTCTTGCACAGGACCTGGTTTCAGTTCCTAGCACCCACATGGTAGCTCACAACTATCTGTAATTTTAGTTCCAGAGGATCTAATGATCTCTTCTGGCCTCCATGGACACATGCACACATGTGGTACACATACATATATGAGGGTAAAACACTTATATACATAAAATGAAATAAATATTTTAAAAGAAATTATAAAGTATCTTTTATGATATAAACCAGAAAACAGGAAAAGGGGGGGGGATCTGTTGAGGTCCATTCCTTAACCCTTTGTTTCCATGTTCATGGTGGGATGACTATTTAAAACCACAGTGGCTACAGAAGCCGTTCTCTCTGGCTGGCTATTGACTGGTGGCTCTCACACACTGTTGGCAATAAATCAGCAGGAAGAGAACTCTGCAGGGCTCTTGCCAGTGGAGATGTATCTACAAGAATGCCATTTCATTTTCATAGTTGCCTGTATTGTTTTCCTGTTACCCTATACTATTTTAATAAGAAAATGTAATTTCATTTTAAGAGACAAACTTATTGGCTGTGTAGAGTGGTGTATGCCTTTATCCCAGCACTTGGGAGGCAGATGCCTATGAGTTTAAGGCCAGCCTGGCCTAAGTAGTAAGTCTCAGGCCAGCCAAGATTACATAGTGAGACCTTATCTTTGTTTGTTTGTTTGTTTTGTTTTTGTTTTTTGAGACAGGGTTTCTCTGTATAGCCCTGGCTGTCCTAGAACTCACTTTGTAGACCAGGCTGGCCTCGAACTCAGAAATCTGCCTGCCTCTGCCTCCCAAGTGCTGGGATTAAAGGCGTGTGCCACCACGCCCAGCTTGAGACCTTATCTTAAAAACAAAGAACAACAACAAACAACAACCACCAAAAACCAAACCAAAGCAAAGCAAATTTAAAGAAATAAATGTATAAGTATCACAAAATCCAATGTGAACATCAAAATACTTGTGTATGAGAAAAAACAATGTTAGCTCAACCTTCTACATCTAGCTAAAAAGAGACCTACAAAATAGGAGGAGATCAGAAAGCATGAAAATACACAGCATCTGGGAACTGAATGCAGAAGGATCTTGAGCCAGGCCAGCCAGGGCTACTACATCATAGTGACACCCTGCCTTTTGCGGGTAGGAGAGTTAGGGGTGAAGATTTTGAACATGATGCAATCATTATGTACTATGTACACATGTGGCACATAGTACACGATGTACCTGTAAATAAGCAAAATTACTATGTTAAATAAACTGTATTTTTAAAAGTACATAGAACCTTTAAAGTTGCCTTGGCAAAGTCTTGACCATTTCTGACTTAGCAGTTGGAGCTGAAATAATGAAATAATGGTATTTATTTATTTTTAAACATTATCTCAGTTCATGGCTCTTGTTAACTGGGAACTTGGTATGTAGACCAGGCAGGCCTCCAACTCAGAGATCTACTGGCCTCTCTGCCTCTCAAGTACTGGGATTAAAGATGTGCTACTACACCCAGCTTTATTTTGTTTTGATTATATATATATATATATATATATATATATATATATATATGTACATTTATTTATTATTTATTTGTTTGTTTATTTATCTGTCTGTTTATTGTGTGTATGTGTGTGTATACACATGAGAATGTGCCATGCTGTGGGTATGTTGGTCAGTGAACAACTCTGAGAATCAGTTTTCTTCTCCCACTAAGTAGAAACCCAAGGATTGAACTCAGGTCATCAGGCTCAGCAGCAAGTGCGGATTCCCACTGGGTCTCCTCCTTGACCCTGAAACAATGTATTTAAAGAACATGGAGTCTCTAGAAATTTTGTTTAGCTGTTTTGTCTCTATTTTTTTACTTTGAGACAGGGTCTCTCACTGTAGACCTGAATGGAGTGAAATCTGCTGTGTAGACCAGGCCGGCCTGTAGCAATCTTCCTACTCTGCTTCCAGTTATGTAGCAGATATTTAAAAAGATTTAGTCTTTGTATTAATGTTAAATAGTGAAACCTCAAGGAAGTACCTCTCAAAGTTAAGGTGATAAAGGTCATGTCCATACACTACCATGATGACACATTAAATAACTAAATAACTGGGTGCTGACACTGCCATAGAGAACAGGCCCTGACTGAACAGCAGCAAAGCTGGCTCCAGTGGGTTTTTAATTCATATATTTATTGGGTTTTGTTGTTTGATTTTTATGATTTCTTTTATTTTTGACATTATAATATAATTATACTATTTCTCCTTTCCTTTCCCTCCCTCCAAACCCTCCCATAGACCCCTTTTTGCTGCTCTTTTTCAAATTCATGGCCTCTTTTTATAATTGTTGTTATATGCACATATGCATGTATATATACATGTATATTCCTAAATATAACCTGTTCAGTTCGTATGATGCTATTTGTACGTATGTTCTCAGGGCTAACCATTTGGTATTAGACAGTCGGTGTGCTCTTCTATGAGGAGGACTAATTCTCCCAGCCTCAGCATTTCTTAGTGGCTTGAAAGGTTGAAGCCTGGCGATCTTTGCCCCATCCATTTTGGCATGCCTATTGCTGTTGTCCTTGACTGGAGTTTTTCAAATAAAGCCACAGGAATGACAGTCCAGCCACACAATGGCATCTGATAAATACAAGAAAAAAAAGTCAAAGAATTCTAGGCAAAAACTAGAGAGTGTTTGGCATGATTTTATATTATCCATTGGAGTTTTAAAATTAAGAAGAAACGCCTTGTGCTGGTTTTAGTTTTTGTCAACTTGACATGAATTACTTACCTGGGAAGCAAGAACTTCAATTGAGGAGCTGCTTCCATCAGGCTTGCTGAAGTAAGTCTGTCTGTATAGGCATTTTCTTGATTAATGGTTGATACAGGAGGGCTGAAGAAGGTACTGTAGGTTATGACAACCCTGACCAGAGAGATGGTACTGAGTTTTATAAGAAAACAAGCTGAGCAAGCCATGGAGAGCAAGCTGGTAAGAAGGGTCTCTCCTTCGGTTCCTGCCTTTGAGTTCCTGCTTGAGTTTCTGTCCTGATTTCCCTTAATGCTGGACTATAAACTGTAATCTGAAATAAACCCTCTCCTCTCTAAGCTGTTTTTAGTCATTGTGTTTATCACAGTGACAGAAACCAAATCAGGAGAGTCATTTATCTCCATATTCTAACCACCTCAAGCTAGGGATGCTATACTAGGTGTCCCCTCTGCCTCTAGCCACTGCAATTCCTGATGAGTTCCAACCCACAGTGCAGCTCCCCCCTTCCTCTTGGCTTCTTTCTGGGAATATCCATTCATCAGACACACTTGTCTGCACTCCTATGGAGGGTAGAGGAGGTAGCACACTCTGAACCTGGCAAGCTAGAATTCTTTATCCTTTCTGGTCAAGGAGAAAACTTCTTTCTAGAGCCCAGACTCCTCAGTATGTTGTCTGAGATGTTTGCTGAACACATGTCTCCAATTCCTACCTCTCAGTCCACTGGGGATGCATAGTGTTTTGATGTCACAGAAAGTTGGCTTTCTGCTTATTCTTGTTTGTGTAGACCCATTTCATGTCTCTCTTGAGTACTAAAGCCCCTAATCCCACCATGCCATGTCTTTAACTCAGGGAGGCAAAAAGATCCTGGAAAGGTCTGAGCCGGATTTTGCCTTGACCTGGTCACATAGTTGACCTGGTTCTTTATGGCTCTGCTTTGGGAAGCAGATTCAGAGTCTTCCAAGGGTTTTCATTCTAGATCTATTCCAGCCTGTGTTGTGGAAGCCAGCGTCTATGTCTCATGTCCTGGGCTAGATAGAATAAACATACTAACTCAGTCTCTGCAGATTTTGGACATGAGACATCAAAGCCTGCTTCTTTGCCCAGTCCCCTTTGTGGTTCTACAAGCCTTTCTATGCTGACTGGAGCTCAAATGGTTGCCTTACTGCCATATCCTTTGGGAAGGCTGGAGAGGCCTTTTATGGGTACTGCTATCCTTTCCTATACGGAACAAAGTGTCAGGCAGACAACTGTATCCCATCTTGGCTTTTAGGAAAGGACAAAAAGAGAGGAAACAGGAATTAGATGAAGTCACCAATTAGTAAATTCAAAGAGTCAGGCTCTGTGACAGATGGCCCAGCCGATAGTCTTGATTGTGATTGTAATCCTGGCCCTCTGCTCAGTCATTCTGCCAGTCACTAGGACGGATCCAGTCCATTGCCTCTTCCATGTGCTCTCCCCAACAACCAACCTCAAAGGACTGGAAATGACAGCACTGTTGTTCTCTACTGAGGGAGACAACTGTCAGGAATAGAGAATTAGGACCCAAGGAAAAGGCTTGGGAGACCCTCCATCCAGCTTAGCAGAGATCTTGGCATTTCCATTAGGTGCAGCCACCTCAGAAATGTCAGTCTGAGAGAAAGACCAAGAACAGCTTTTGCAGACATCAGGGCTACAGCCTTCCTCAGAGCCTGCCTGACTAGTCCTCCACCTCTGGGTCTACCACCAGACACCAACTCTCAGTAGCATTACCCAGCAAAAGTACCCAACACTGAGCACCAGCTGAGTGCCTCTCACCTCAGAGTTTACCTCTCTTCCCATAGAACCATGGACTGCTGAGCTAATGGCTCTGCAAAAATGAAATATGAGGCTCCAGGATCTTAGAGATAGAGAACAACTGTGACTGTCCTAATTCAGGTGATAGGAAGACTGGCTTAGCAGGGCCACTGGTATTATTAAGACCACTGGCTGATAAATGAGGATAACACCAGAAAACTAAATTATGTGGAGCAAAAGCATGTTGGGATGGCTATGGAGATCTGGTGAAACCAAACAGGTACTTTACTGTTCCCCGGCCAGAGTCTCCGTCCTCCAGGGAGCTTTCAGGCACACAGGCGTCTCAAAGAAGTCCTTGGCTAATAGAGGGAAATCTCTGACCATGGGGTTTTGCAGAACAGGGTTTTTACCCCTTTCCAGCCACCTTATGCAAGTAGACAGAAGGGAGCCAAAGAAGAGGTGGGAGAGGAGCCGGGGAGGATCCCGCAAAGCTGCCTCTTCTCTCTTGATGTCATTTCCAGTTTGGGTTGAGCTTTGCCAGGCTAGTTAGCATCAGGCAGCATGGAGTCGTCCCCCCCTCCCCCGCCCCGGTCTGAAGCTTCTGTTCCTCCTACCATTAACCTCCAGGACTAGACGGCCTGTCACAGCTAATTCTGAAGTGTGCAACATCAGCAGAGGCTTCTGAGAACTAGTGACCATTAGGATTAGGGCTGTGAAACATACTGGAGGAGTCCCAGCCAAGATCTTTTGCCAACCAACAGGTCAGAACGTGAATGACAATCAGTGAAGTGCTCAGCACGCTCTTCAATGCCAGCCAGGACTAAGGCATTTGAAGTTGATCTGCAGCCTAATCAACCCGGAGTATCCTCTCCCAGGGAAGAGCTGCCTTTCAAGCTTTAGGGAGAGAAGCTGTTTCCCTCAAGTGTCCTTCTAGCCATTGAGAGTTATGGGGCACAAGTTGGATCTGCTGCCATGCATTGCACTAGTGTCTTCTGAGTGCACAGGAGTGTGGGTATTTTGTCTTGAAGTGTTTGCTAGCTGCCTGCTCTACTGGGTAAGTCAGGCAACGTGCAATCCTTATCTATGAAGGGCTCATGGTTAGCAGTCCTGGCATCAAAACTGCCCAGCCAAGCACTGAGAGCTATCCACTCAATCCCTGCCCTGATATAGAGTCTATGTGTCTACACTGGCCCTTATCTTTCTACCTGCTTCAGCCCATGGTGCCTAGTGGAAATCTTCCACAAGACTGCACAGACACATCTGCCAATCAGATGAAGGGCTGTTGCTTAGTTTCTACCCAGGGTAGAGGAGTGATACCAGAATAGCAACAGCCACTTCAAACCTGAGGAGTAGGATAAGAATGGATGTGCAAAAAGACAAAGGTAGGATCATAATTCTTTGCCATGCCAACTCCAGCCACTTTCCTTCTGACTCTCTGGTACTTTATCATGAGACACTTTTCCAGAGCTTCACCTGCAGCCCAGCTCAGTGGTGACCCATTATCTTCTCCCTCTCAGGACAGGAAGCCTTGAGTCTCTATCTGTGCCCCATACCACCAAGACCAGCAATAGTCTGGGGAACTCAATGCATAGAACTGCTGAGACCAGACTCTGGAAAAAGCAGGGAGAATGGGAATGGGGGAGTTAACCACACCTAGAACCTCAGGGTGCCAGGCCCAGAGTGGGTTACCATGGGATACTACCCACACTTACTAAGTCTCCCCAGGTCACTGGAGCTGCCCAAGCAGAAGAGCTATGTGAGAGGCCCGGCTGTCTTGGGTTTGCTCTTGGAACACATAATGAATGAGGTTATATCCTATGAGTCTTTTGAGACATCTACGTACTTATTGTCCCCGAGGCCTTTGCATATTTGTTTTCTGAGAACAGAACATGTTACTGATATATAGGATGTTATACTGAGAATAATGTAAGAACAAGCAATAATTTGAATTATTAGGACCAAAATAGCCACTTCTTCTTTTTTTTTTTTTTTTGGTTTTTCGAGACAGGGTTTCTCTGTATAGCCCTGGCTGTCCTGGAACTCACTTTGTAGTCCAGGCTGGCCTCGAACTCAGAAATCTGCCTGCCTCTGCCTCCCAAGTGCTGGGATTAAAGGTATGCGCCACCACCACCCGGCTAAAATAGCCACTTCTACCTAATTCAGCGGATAAGAGCCCACCATATCTTGACCAATCTTCTCCAAGAATAATTATATACCTGGGCTATTTGCTGCTTCCTACAGTAAGTATCCTAGGGGATATTGAATCACAGAATTGTACAGCTATGGCTAGAGCGCCTGGCTCCACTTTCAGGGCACTCTGCTGCAAGAAGAGTTTCCAGCTTCCAAGAGAGTTGACAGCAGGGGTGCTGACCACTGTCTCCTTCCTTCAGTGAGTGAGCACTGGCATCGGTTCATTTAGGATTGGAGTAATTTAGTAAGTTCCAGAGTGGCCCAAGGCCACAAGGACATTCTTTTGGTAATAACGGGTTTGCCAACAGGGGCTATTATCTCCCATGATTTTGCCCTAAAAGAATGTTCCTTCTATCCTACCTGGCTTGTACAGGTACCCACAGTTATGCTGTTGCATGTGATGGGGTAGGAGTTTGGTGAATGCTTGCAGGCAGAAAAAAAGATGAAGGGCAGCTGGCTGTTTCCTGATAAGGTACCTAGCCAAAGCCACTACTATCTAAACCATGCCCCAAGGGCCTGCCTGTAGGATGGTTTGTGAGCCATGAAGCAGGGCATAAGAGCAAAGGGCATTGAGGGAAGGGGTGGTAAAGGACAAATAACAGTAGGGCCTGCAGCAGTGGCTCAACCTCCAGACCTGAGATGCAGGCGTGGCACTTCCTGGCACTTCAGTGGTTACTGAGCAAAGTGCTATGGTGGTCCTGTCTTAATAAGGCCTGGCTCAGACTCCTAGAGAGTTACACTGGGGCAAGAGAGACCATACCATGCAATTAGCAGCTTCAGGTTCAAGAATCCCAGGGACCAATATCTGGTGTCAGCCTGGACAGGGACAGTGGTGCAGCGATCACAAGGAGTCTGGGGGATCATGGCTAGGCAGAACAAGTGAGAGAAACTGAGAGAGAAAGCTATATGCTGAGACATGACGGTGGGCATTTGTAATAGACAAAACAGCTGATCCAGAAAATGGGTCCTCACATTGGCCAGCTCCTCCTCTATAACACTATCCAGGCTTGCTCAGCTCTGTATAAACCACACCCTGGGCACTTGTCCACCTGGCCCAAGCCAAGGCATCAGACCTTCATCTTAAATCTTCCTTTTTTCATGCAGTGGGGGCTCTGAAGTATCCTGTCCTGATCCAAAGTTATCTCATGATCCACAGAGATAATGCAACAAATGCCACTAGAACAGAGAACTGCTAGCAAACAGCAGAACTGGGGCCTGACCAAACCCCACTGGTCCACTGAACTTATCTACACAACAGAATCCGGGTGTCTACGTAGCATCTATAGGAAGTAACTGAAATCACCTAAAACTTTGCAACATGACTCATTGTTCCATAGTGTTCACACACAAGTCTTGGTCTCTCTGAGCCTCATCTCTAGGATGCCACTGTGGCCCAGGCCTGCCTCTTAGGAGGCATTAGGGACATGCCAAAGGGAATAGAGAATCCTGGTAAAGTGCTACATGCCTGGCATGAGGCTTCAAAGTGGGGGCTGCTGCTCCTGACAGGCATGGTGCCAGAACAGCCAGGCAAAGACAAAAGCATGTACCACACCCACATCTTGCCAGATTCCAGACCTACCCCTCTTTGGCCTAGGGTCTTGTGAAGCAACAGATCACAAATTCCTGAACCTGCAACCATAAGTTGAGATGGCCCGATGAAAGAGCCACACGTATGCTTCTGGGCTATTCTTTTCTTTCCTATCACCTTTCTCTGGGCTTGATCCACATCTTGGGGTTTCTGTTGCCTTTTCACCCTTATCTGGAACTTATCCCTCTCTTCCAACCATCTCTGACTGGCTCCATTTTGCTCTGCTCACTTACACCCCTTATAAGACACCAAAGGTCACACACACATGGAGTTTGGAGTCCATGACAAGACTGCAAGTGGTGGATGGAAAACCACTACAGTTCTCAGCATCATGGAAGCTACATCCCTATCTCCATAGAATGAATGTAAATTGAAGATAGGGTAGTTTGAATGGTGCTCAGCCTAGTATGTGGCTGCTACCCTGTAGCTTCTGTCTGCTGGTTACCACACCGCCCCAACAGCTTTCACAGAACCCCAAGAAGCACGCCCCATTGCTGGTGCAGGAGAAACTTTGGGCTGACATGGAACAATGAGGGAATACAGGCTGGCAATTACCCAGCTAATTTCAGCTATGTAGACAGCCAAATCAGAGATTTCGGTTTCTTTAAAAGCCCACCTCAGGGCCAGAATTAGCCACCAAATTAATTGTCTGTAGCAGCCTGGGACTTTCTGGGTATAACACGGGTCTCTTCTGATACAGGATGCTGTCTTGTCCCTGAATCCTGTCCCGGTGATGTAATCATTATAATTAGATTCAACCTGAGTCTACCATAGTCGTGAACTCTCAGCAAGCACACTGGGTCTCCTTTTCATCACATATGAGTGAAGTCACAGACACCCTCTGGGAGATGCCTATTTCTGCAGACTCTCCTCTTTCCTGGCCCCAAGGTCCCCACCAGCTTTCTTTCTGTGAGTGTTCCCCTTCCCTTTTCCATACCAGCAAAGGATGCCTAACACATTCCAGCTCAGACCCACACCAGTCAAGGGGCTCCCCTGCAGGCCACAAGGACTCTTCAATAGTAAAGTTGGTGTGAACTCTCAGCCCTGAGGGTACACAAGGGTATCGGGGCACCCAGAGCAGGTAGCTCTGAACAAACATGAATTCCACCTAGGGTGATCTCAGCCTCTACAGGCTTGAGCTGACCAAACTGCCCTGCTGAAACCCATTGCAGCCAGATGGGTACCAAACCTTCAGCTCACTGGTTCAGCACCTCCAGCACCTCCTGGCCAAGAGCTCAGTTGACTGTCCTCTACCAGCTTCTAGTCCTACTGTTGCTAGCTACAAAGATGGCTTTGGGCCAAGTGGGGACAGGACTCTTTTCAAACAGTGAGTGAGCAGGCTGCCCTCACGCAATGAAATAAAAGGAAGCTATATTTTCTCTGCAGAAGGGGAGTTGGTTGTATAGCTATCCCTTCTTGTCCTTGTGAACAGTACTGTGTCTTACCTGGGAGAAACCCATAGAGCCCAATGCCACAGTTGGGATCACCCAAATCCTGTTTCCTAACCCAGTCCTGGTGCACAGTTTGTTCCCAGGACTGACAGAATGAGGGCTGCTCACAAGCCTTGTTAGGATATCTGCCTTGATCAATGCTGCTTGGCTCTTGATTTGTCTCAGGATGACCAGTGGGTTCCACTGCACCATGGCATGGGGGCACGGGGCCATCTTACACAGCACGTCCTCCCCATATCTCATATTAAATCCCAGGGCTTGAGTCACCAGGGGATTCAAAAGTACTGGGCTGGGGGACTGCCTTAGGCTTGTTCAGAGTGTAAGCAACCATCTGCAGAGCCTGTGCGTGAGGTCAGAAGTGGTCATGCAGCCATGTGTTTTCGTGCCACTGCAGTGGTGGAGACATGTCTCTCTGAGTATCAGGTGTCTGTGTATCGCTGGTAGCCCAAACCCATGCCCCCCCCCCCGCCCACCTCCTACCTCCCAGGGCTTGTTTCATCACGAACTCCATGGTGATGGCTTGGTTCCTCAGGAGCCACTCCCGGGGTCAGATTTCACATTCAAGTGTGGTCAGAGTCTTCTGCCTAGAGAGAGTAGGTGGTCATAGGTACCCTGACCAACCTTTCCTGAGACCCTCATCTACTCCTTGCTCTCCTCTCCACTATCCCAAGAGTCTACGGTGAGAGGCTTTGTTCCCACACCCAGACCAGGATGGCAGGGTTCAGAGCCCAGGCAAACCAACAGTCATCTTGCTGCTTCTGGGGTTTCTGAAGAAAGCTTTTAGCTGCCACTGCAGCTCACAACTTGGGGCCACCAGTTACTGGAGACTGGCGCCAGCCTCCTCAAGCGGGGGTGGAGCCCAGGGGGCATTTGAAGGTCAATGCTCTGCTGTAGCATCCAGCCTCCTTGGCAGTTTTGGAGTTGTGGGGCAGGGGTCCCTCTGGGGAAGAATTGGAGAGACAAGTCCATGAATGTCCCTCAGGAAAGGTCCTTATGACTTCTGACTAGTCTCAACTATATCTGTCTCTAGAGAGACTTTGGAGGCCCACAGCAGAACTGGCCCTGGATGGAGTCCCGTCTTCCAGTGGGAGGGGAAACAGATGACCCACTCCTGCTTCTGCATGGGGTAGGGCAACCCAAGTCAGAATGCCCAGCGTGGACTAAAGTGCCAGCAGCATTTAGAAAGGTGCTTTCTGTAATGCCAACAGCTGCAAAGACATCCCTCTTTGTAGGGTCTTTCCTATCAGGGAACCTAGTCCTGAGGGATCCAGTGTTTCACAGGTTTCTCTCTGCGGAATGAGACCCGAAGGGGTGCCAGGCAGGAAGAGTGTCCGAGAAGCTAGGGGTTCGGGGATGCCTTTGCAGCAAAGCCAACTGCCTTCTAAACTTCTCTCTGTTTCCGGGAATCGGGGGATGGGGGCTCCGCAGGGCCAGCTGTAGAGAGGCTAGGACGCTGCGGAGATTCCGCAAAGACCAAGGCATCCCGTTCTCTCGCGGCCGCCGCACCCTTTGCTTTGCTGGGCGAGGTGCCCGACCGGAGCACGGCCTCAGGCCGGAGCGCGCCAGGAAAAGAAGAAAGAAAGAAAGAAAGAAAGAAAAAAGATGCCTATGGGAAAGGGAATCAAGGGCCGCTTCAGCACCTCACGATGGACAGCGCCTTTCAGGCTGAGCAACCTTGGGTCTGAAAGACAAGGAACCAAGAGTAGGGGAACCTAGGATATGGGTAGGAGACCCACGGCTAGAAAGCGGGGATCCAGAAAGGGAAGCCCAGCAGTCGGGAAGAAAACTGGGCTGGGAAGGGGAAAGGAGGGAGCCGGTTAAGGTCGGACTGGCTGCTAGGGCGCCGGTTACCTTCCAAGGTGGACGATCAACAGCAGCGCGCTCTCAGGCCGGCGGGGTCCATGTGGCGCTCTGTGCTGCTGCGGCGGCTGAAGGACACCGCGAGGAGGGCGCGTCACTCAGAGGCGCCCCCGCCCGCGTCCCGCATGACGAGGAGGGCGGGGCTCGGCGGAGGTGGGGGGGCAGCCGCGCCCCCGGTTCCCAGATCCTGGCCTGGCGCGCGCGACAGCTGCATTAGGGGCCCCTCCTTGGCCTGGGCCACTCTCTCCACACCGGATTGGAGACCCTCCTGAAGTCCTCCTGAAGCGCCCTCCTGAAACGCTGGGCGAATGCAGGGCTGGGGTCACCATCCCTAATCTACCAACCACGTTTGCTCCTGATCGGGCTGCTTTGCTCTTTGCTGGCAGGGCGGGAGGAGGCGAGCACAGCCCGAAACCCCCCGATCGAGCAAGATAGGCCCACACATCCAGGCATCTCCGGTGTGTAGAGCCGCCAAATGTGGCTTTGGTGGGATAGAAATCCCAGTCAGTCAGGGACGCCTGAAGGTCACTGCGGACATGGATGGGCGGGGGCTCCTGGGAGACAGCCACAGCCCCGCCTCTAGGCCGCCCCTTCCCCCGGCACCGGGATTTCAACTCTGCGGGGCGGCTGCACTGCAGAACCCAGTTGCCACAAGGTTGGCCTGGTATCCCTGCACTTATCCTGGGGGGCTTCTGTGAGGCAATCGGCTCCGCAGAAGTCAGAGCATATGGGGACACCTAAGCTGTTTTTTATTCTGGCTAGCCAGGGGGTAATTCCTGACCCGCAGAGTCTAGTGCTGATGGCCATTGCTTTAACTGTTAATGTTCCTCCTGGCTGAGTCATTCCTAAGGATTAGGTTGTTCTTGACCTTCACCCAATTCAATGAAACTTCTTGCCTAATGAGTATTCCCCCTTCACCAACATTCCAAAGCTGCCCCAGGGTGCTTGGTGGCTTGAATTCGAGGGCCAGGGGTGGGGAGTAAGGGAGGGTCCATTCCAGACTTGCTTTTATCAGTTTTTGTTCCTTTGACCTAGCAGATTCAAAGTAGAAGAGATCAGGAACGGAGCTGGAGTGGAGACAAGAAGAGAAAGTGTTAAGCCCCACACCTCCTGCCCAGACTTCAGCCTGGGGTCCTGGAGTTAAGGATACTGTCTGATCCCACTGGTGAAGTGCCTGCACTGCACACAGGCGTATGCCTAGGAGGAGAGGATCATTCAGGAAGTTGGGCATGACTCACACCAGACACAGAAGAGTTAAGTCTCCCAGTGCCCTTCCTACTGGCACTGTCCATCTCAGTTCACCTACCACACTTCTGGTAAGGTTGGCTGATGCCCAGAGCCTTGTTCAGACCCAGGACTGATGTCCTGTGGAATGGGGTCACCTGCACACAAATGTGCCCAGTCTGGCTCATTCTGTGTTTTTGGAGTCTATAGTAGCTAGCAAAAGCAAGGGCCACAGCAAGACAGACTCATTACTTCTCACTGGCTTTTCTTCTCCCTGCCACACCACTAGATGGACCTGACCTTCTGTCAGCAATCCCATAGAAGACCCTGGGTTAATCTCTTGAGACAAAGCAGGCCAACCTAATCTATTCATAGTCCTGAGCCCAGCTGAAATTATTAGAGGCAAAGGACCCTAGGACTAGTGGACTTCCACTTCTACTTCCTCTGTCTCTGGCTGTCTCTGCCTTCCTGTGTCTGCCTTTGTGTCTCTATAGTCTCTATATCTGCTATTCTTGTTTTTATGTCTCGGTGTATCTCTCTTTGTTTCTCTGGACTAGCTTTCCCCCCCACCTCCTGTATGGGTGTTTTGTCTGCATGTCTGTGTACCACATGTGCATCTGGTGCCCACAGCATCCAGGAAAGAGTGTTGGATGCCCTGGCACTGGAGTTACAGATAGTTGTGAGTTACCATATGGGCACTGGAAATCAAACCTGGGTCCTCTGAAAGTGCAGCCAGTGATCTTACTATGAATCATCTCTCCAGTCCCCGAGTTTAATTTTGTATATGTGTTGTTTTGGTATTTATTTATTTATTTATTTATTGGGTTGCTGTTTTCAAAGAGGTTCTCGTGTGTTACGGGCTGGTTTTGATATATAGGCAGTGATGATCTTTATATTTGACCTTTACACTCCTGTCATCACCTTCCAAGTCCTCAGAGTATAGTACAATGGCATTCCCAGACTCTGCTGAGGGAAACAGGCAAGGATAGTGACAGTCTCAAGTTTGAGTGAGAGAACCCTGGGAGGTGGCAGTTGCTTGGGCTTGAGAAATCTTTCAGTGCAGTGCTACCCTAGGGAGAAGGCTCCATAACTGCCTGCCAAGCTGAGATGTGGACCATAGCTAAGGCTGGCTTTTACAAGCTACCTAGACCTCTAAACCTATAATACAAAGAGGCAACATGGCAAAAGGCCTCTGCCTAACTGACCAGCCGTCTGGAGTAGACAAGGCGTCCTTAAAGCAAGTCGACCTGGCTGGTCTCAAACTCACAGAGTTTGAGATCACAAACTCAGCAGAGAATCTTCTGTTTCTACCTCTCAACTGTTGGGAATTAAAGGGATGCACTATCCATTCCCTGATAGCTTCATTACTATTTTAATATTTTTGTTTGAGATATATCTATATAAATGGAATTTGGGGGGTGAAGAGATGGCTCATAAGATAAAGCAGATAAGAGAGCTTGCTGTTTTTACAAATGATCCAGGTTCAGTCTACAGACTTCTAGCTGTACAAAGGATCCCAAGAACCTAGTGAAAAAGACTAGTTTGTTGAAGATCCAGGAGGTGAGAGTTCCAGGATCCAGGACTTGTGTATTAGGACATACAGGAGGCAGATAGTGATAGGAAAGGGTGAAAATGGATAAATGGCCAAGTGATGTAGACATCATGGAGGAGCTAACAACCAGAGGTCAGTCCTGGACACCATATGCATTTGTTTATAGATTAACGCTGGCTGAGGGGCCTGGGACAGAGAAGGGACATCTTGCTCATCTGTCCCCTTTACAGGTGCTTCAGAGGCTCCACTACCAGAAAGCACAGAATATGAGGGCTGAGAGGACCTCCTAAGGTTAACAGAAAACCCCTCTGAAGGGTTGTCTACCAGGCTGGAGCAGTGCTAACACAACACTGGTAGGCCTTGTCCTTTCCCCTTCCCTCTCTCTTGCTAAACTGTTAGATTACATTCCTAAGCTAGTTCTCAAGGTCTCTTCCGTTATTTGGCCACTTCCTTAAGCCTGACTAAAACTCCAAGGTTCAGGAATCAACATTCATATTTTGGCTCTACTGGTTAACTGGTCCAATCAGGTCTTACCAACTCATCCTAACACAATTTTTCTTTGTCCCCTTAAAAATCCATCCCTACAGAAACACCTGCTGTCTTATTCCTAACCAGAGGAAGTCTACCTCACCCCCCACAACTCTAGGGTAATAAATTTTTGTGCTGAGAACTTGGTGTCTGGGTATGTTTGTACAGACTAGGAGAGTACCCTCCACTTTGATTCCTGGACAATGTAGGTTGCTCCAGAGGATGGTAAGGATAGGCTGCTCTGTTCTAGCCCCACTCTGGTCTCTCTGGGAATCTCTGCAAAGCCCCTTCTAAGGAGGCTGTCCATCTGCCTATGCAGGTTCTGAGAGGCAGGTGCCCTCCCTGCTCTGGTTCCAGAAAGGATTCCAGAAGAACTTTTAGGGTTCTTGGAGTTTTCCATTCTGGTGTGGGGCCTACCAGCAGGGGACTACGGGGGTATCTTTGTCAACTGACTGACCTTCTTCAAGGCATTGGTCCAGGAACTTCAAACAAAATTAATAATTCAGTGCCCTGAATAATGCAGACCTAGGGTGGATGCACCATCTGCGAATACATTTCATGCTGGGTCCCGTGATTACTTAAAAGAGCAACACGTGAGACACAAGATGGAGAATTGCAGTTGCTTATCTGGCTGGGCAGTGGGTAGGGCTATAGGTGGAGGGAATTTCGGGTAGAGAGATCTATTCTGCCTCAGTGATTTCCATAGGCCTCCTGCTACTGCTGCCCAGCCAGTGGCTGGCTAACAAAACCCAGCCTCTGTGTCCTAGATGGCTAGATGTCTATGTCTGGGAATTTGTCCTCTGAGATCCTAGAATCAGAAGTAGGGATGCTGCCCTCACTGGTGGTCAGCAATCCTACACTGGGTTCTACTATTACCAAATCATATACTTCTGAAACTGTCTAACATTAAGAAGCATGGTAGCTGCCACCAAGGTCTTGACTCAACCTTGCTCAGACCTAGAGCCTTGTCAGAGAGGCTTGGGACTCCTCTCCAGGCTCAGAGGGAGAACCTAGTTAACACACAGAAGGACCTCAAGCTGGCTGGTGTCCTGGATCATCTCAAGTTTCTCTGCAGGTGTGTGGTGGCCTCGGTACTCTGGCACTCAACACCAGTTGCTACTTCTTCTGATCCCCTGAGAAGCTTTAGGCTGCATTCTAGAGGTCTCCAAGGACATGGCTATAGAGGCCTCCTTACACCCTTTAAGAAGCCTGACCTTCCCTTCACCAACCCTGCACTGTCAGCTCAGCCAGAGTACACAGGCAGTTTACACAAGAGCTACTTCTGCCCCTAGACAATTCAGACCTAGGGATATCGCTGAGTGGTTGCCTGAAGATGTCACTGTGTGAAACTAAAGCTGGATGGATCCAGGCAGCCCCAAGTCTTCTAATGCCATGGAGTCCTGGAACAGCCAGCATAGCTTAGCATGACCTGTACCACATCCCACTCCCCTTCTGCTCCTTGAGACCTGAACCCCTGTCCCAGGAAGATCTTGAGCTAAAACAGGATCAAGAGGGAGAGACATGAACACATGTTGGTAGGGCAGGGAATCCTGGAGGGTCTGAGGCATGCTATGGTTCCTTATTCACTGCTGAGTTCTTATCCATTATAGCTAGGATACTTCTGGCCATACCCCGTGATTGTCACATCCCACAGGATGTGGGTTGGTCTGGGAGGCCCTGGGAGAAGTCAGCATCGGGTGATGGAGCTCTCTGTTTCTGGTGCTTCTGGCCAGCCCCATAAAGATGCATATGGAGGGCAGGGTAGGAAGGGTTAGCTAAACCTTTTTAGAAGGCTTGTCTTTCCTTCTGCTGCTTTTTCTCAGGTAACACACAGATTGAGGTCATGCCACATGTGAGTATTTCTGGACTGTCACATAGCAGAGAAGCAGAGGGAGGAGCTATTTTGGCTCTGCTGCAGCAGGACCCTCCACAGCCTGCTGTGCTCAGATACTGGTGCTCTGGATCAGCGCTGACTATAAACGGATGCCCATGGGCACAGATCTTCTCCTGACCATTGGTCTTCATGTCCATGGGCAGAGGCATCGGTTTCTGGATCCAGGTCTTGTTGTATTGTATTTGGGGTGTGGCCAAGTCAAAGTAGGGATGGATGGTAGGTATGGCAAAGCAGCTTGGTTGGGCAAACGCAGAAGATGCCTTCCCCAGTAAAGGGAGGGTGTCCAGTGTTTCAGCCTTATCAACTCAGCAACTTTAAGTTAGCCAGATGAGAGAGCTACAAGGCAGAAGCCAGGGAACAGGATGGTATTCCATCCTGTGTTTCCTTACTTTTCCCTCTTCCCATAAAGCCAGTTGGTGGCTGTCTCAGCATACCAATGATGCCACAGAAAAGAATTTCAATATGAAGCCTAGTTAGAGGAGTATTTTTCAGCATTAGAGATTAACCCTGGTGAGGTAATCACTCTACAAACTGAACTAGATCCCCAACCTATGTATGGAGTTTGTTATGAGATTTTAACTGACTTTCTAGTAACTAGAATTTATAGAAAGGTGCTGAGGGAAAGAATATACACCCAAGTGTACATATGGACTTCTTAAAAGAAAGGCATGTTCAAGTGTTTATAATTTCCATACAGATAGATGATTTTGATGGCTTCTGAAGTTATCTTTAGGGGTGGCCAAGGAACCTTTTCTTTTTTGTAAATGAGACCCTATGGCAGTCCTTGAGGTGCACTGGATGTGATCACAGCTAATAAAGTAAAAGCGTAAGTGACAAGAGTGGCTCGGGGAACTGTTTTTATTATAAACAAAGTTTATCGTCTTGTTTGGGAGATTTCCAAAAAACTGCAAGTTTATATCTGGGAACGGATTAATGTTACACACTATATGCTTAAGCCTTAAGCATGGTTATTACGATTTTAATTTTATTATTATAATTGATGTGTATGTATGTGTCTGCTTGTCTGTATGTACACCCTGGAGGCCAGAAGAAGGCGGTAGATCTCCTGAAACTGGAGTTACAGGTGGTTGTGAGTTGACCCATTTAAGTGCTAGGAACTCAACCCAAGTCCTCTCCAAGAGCAGCAGTCACAGCACCCTTTATCATCAGTTTAATATTCTTGTTTGGGGACTCTCTCTGGAAAGGGGATATTGGGGCTGGAGAGATGGTTCAGCAGGTAAAAGAACTTTATGCTCTTACAAATGATCCAGGGTCAGCTTCTGGCGCTTGCACAGCAGCTGGAATTCTTGACTCTCATCTTACAAGGATTTCAGAAAGATGCCAGGGGTCTTTTCCCTTTCTGTGTTTCCTTGTTTTTATCCTCTTTCCATCCTGCCTCACAGAGACACTAGTGGATCATAACCCTGGAGTGGATTGCTTGGGTCCTGCCCCTACTGGCATCTACCTCCTGGGTAGATGTAGAATAGTACCCACCTGTCTCCAAAGTCCCTCCAGGAACCTTGGAGGATCCAATAATGTGAAGGAGAAACTACCCAACACCAGCCTGCCTACCTCTTTCTTTCTTGTCCTCATCCACCCTATCCACTAGCAAGTATGACTCAAACCTACCCATTCAGCCACTCGTTCATTCATTCACTCACCGAGTCACACAATACATTTGTGTCCTTCTCAAAATCAGTCAGTCTTTTTCAGTTTATTCTAGCAATTCTTGGAAAATAGAAAGGACATTCATGTGGTGAGGGCTTCGTGTTGCGTTTTACAGGGTGGGAGATGAAAGGGACAAAGCAGAGTCCTCCTGTGATAGTAAGCTCACTGTGCCAGTACCACAGCACTGCCATATGGGTGTGAAGCCCCAGGATCCAAACACTTTCCTCCAAACCTTGCGATGAGTTTCCAGCCACAGACTTTGGGGGATGTTCCAAGCTAGAGCAGGTACAGATGAAAAGGGGTCCAGGGACATTTCTGTGGGGCACATCCTTGTAAGAGATCAGTCCAGAGGCAGGAGAATCTCAGGTCCTCCAGCAGCTGGGCTGGATTTACAACAAGTTCAAAGCACCCCTGGCCCTTGCTGCTGAGGGATGTCCACCTGTGCACCGGCTGCTGGGAAACATACAGGGCAAAGGCTGTCTCAGGACATATGAAACTGAATGTCTGAGATGGGTATTCCTGAGTTGGGGACTGGAGCTAAAGACAGGTCACTCATTCCTGCTGCCATGGAAGCCATGCTGCCTGAGACTAGGCTGCTATGTGAGCTCCCAGCCACATGATGGATTGAAGTGGGTTTCTTTTTCATTTGTTTCTTTTGTTCTGACAGGGTCTCTTGATGCAGTCCTGCCTGTCCTGGAACTCATTATGTAGAGCAGTCAGGCCTCGAACTCAGATCATTTTGCCTCTATCTCCCAAGGCATATATGGTGGTTTGAATAGGAATGGACCAGGTAGGCTCATAGATTTGACTGTTTAGTCACCAGGGGGTGGCACTATTAGGGGGTGTGGTCTTATTGGAGGAGGTGTGTCACTGAAGGTGGGCTTTGAGGTTTCGGAAGCCCACTCCAGGTCCCGTGACTCTCTCTTCCTGCTGCCTACTGACCCAGATGTAGAACTCTTCAGCTCCTTCTTCAGAACCATGTCTGCCTGCATGTCCACTATGCTTTCCACCATGACAATAAAGGACTAAACTTCTGAATGTAAGCAAGCACCAATTAAATGCTTTCTTTTTATAAGAGTTGCTGTGGTCCTAGTGCCTCTTTACAGCAACTGACTAAGATAGCATTTGCCACCTTGCAGTGGTGGGAGATAGAGAGGCGTTCCAAGAACTGTGCTGTAGGAGGAAGCAGGTGAGGTCTGATATCCATAAGGCACTGTAGATCATCTGTCATGTGTGACAGGATCAAGGAGAGACCCTGGGCAGGGATCCTCAGTGTTTCCTCTAGGCAGGAGGAGTACACAACTGGAGTAGCACAACTCTAATGGTTGTAGGGATATTTCTCAAGAACTTCATCAGCCTCCCTAGGGATGGACTTAGGGAAGAGACTAACAGGGACCTTCCAGAAAGGACAATCATAACAAGTAAATCAGTGGGGGCAATGGAGAGTGTGGCAGGGTGACATTCATGCAGTGATAGGCAGGCAGCCTAGAGCTGCTTCACATCCATGGCTCAGAGGCAAAGGATGCTGAGAAGTCACTCTCTATGCAGCTCTCAAGTCTAAGCGAATGTTCAGCTCCCAAAGCCTGGGAGAGGACCTTGCAATATCAAGCTAGTGTCATCGCTCTTAGAAGCTCCAAGAGGAAAGAGACAGCTGGATGCATGTCTGATTTGACAATGCCTCAAAAGATGCAAAAAAGCCATTTGATTTGGCTGTATTGTGAGGGTCCTGAGTCATCTCTGCCCCCACAGAAATCCTTAAAGTGAATGGTAGCTGTTGGTAGGAGGTCCCACAGTGAGTGGCTGGTGGAAGCCTCTAGAATATCATCCCATCCAAAGACAGTAAGTTAGAACCAGAGTTCACACTGATGGGGACAGCCATGCAGTGAAGCCCTAAGGTAGGCCTAGGGGTTATGAGGATACCTAAGACACAGCAGGGTCATGCGCAGTTCAACACAGTCCTGTCCCAGAGACAGTGGTTCTCAGAAGGAGATAAAAGCTTGAGCCACCCTGCTTGTGGTTTCTCAAATCTGCAGAGGAGGCCTCAAATAAAGGGGATTCCAGCAGGTAAGGAACACTAAACTGCAGCCTGAACTTACCCTGCAGGGACTGTGTTGCCAGCCCATGTTGTGAAGCTTGGAAATCAGGTTGTTATAAAGCCTGCAAAGTACCAGGGTAGGCTGTGAGGTAACTGACTCCTGCCCATGTCCCACCTGAATATCAGAGTACCTGAGCCATCTGGCTCTAGGATTCCTTAGACTTATGAATCCATTCCATTACAGAGCATCATTGAAGACCCTAAAACACATTGCTCCCCTTTCTGGGGACCAGGCTTTCCCTAGCCTAATCCTGTCCAGTCATTTGTTCCCAATAAGATCTACTTTGGGTATGAGGGGTTCCTTTCAGGTTTATGTTTTGAGGCTTGTTTGCCAGCTGGCATTGCCTCATTGGGATGCTACCTTCAGCAACAGATTAGCCCACTAAAGGGTTCATACTGGCTGGAGAGATGGCTCAGTGGTTAAGAGCACTGGTTGCTCTTCCAGAGGTCCTGAGTTCAATACCCAGAAACCACATAGTGGCTTACAACCATCTAAAATGAGTTCTGATGCCCTCTTCTGGCATGCAGGTGTACATGTAGGTAGAGCCTTCATATACATTAAATAAATAAATGAATAAATCTTTTTAAAAAATCATACTGGTTATTAGTAGCCAGAACCTGGTTAGAGAAAGTCCCTGGGAGTATATCTCCATCACCTCTTCCTTTTTGTTCCTTGATTTCTAGCTGCCATGTGAAGAGTAGCTTTTCTCTGATATGCCCTAACCCATTCTGCCTCACCTCTGGCCCAAAGCAATAAAACCAGAATACCATGGACAGGAAGGAACCTCTAGGAAACCATCAGACAAATTCTTTCTCTTTGGTTTTTCTCAGCTATCTTGTCACAATGACTGTCTTAGGGTGTTATTGCTGTGAAGAGACACCATGGCCGCGACAACTCTTATTATAGAAAACATTTAATTGAAGCTGGCTTACAGTTTCAGAGCTTTAGTCCATTATCATGGTAGGAAGCATGGCAGCATGCAGCAGATGGAGAAGGAGCTGTGAGTTCTACATCTTGATTTGCAGGCAGAAGGAGACTGTGTGTCACATTTGGCATAGCTTGAGCATAGGAGACCTCAAAACCTGCCCCCAACAGTGACACACTTCCTCCAAGGCCACACCTATGGGCCAACCATTCGAACACACGAATCTATAGGGGGCATACCTATTCAAACCACCACAGTGACTAATACAATCTGAATGAACACAACTGGGAAGAGCCCAAGATGGGTATGTTTCAGGTTCAGAGATACCCACTCAGGCAGGGTATCTCAAGGACAGAGCTGGCTAGACTCAGTGGGTAGAAGGTAATGACACAGTCACTACCTGCATTAGAAAAAAATAGAAATATTGTTCAGTTGTGCTTGCTAGCTTATTTTGACTTGGTGTATCCTTTTCTCAAAAAGAATTGACCTTGCTTTGATACTTTTACTTTGGGACTTTCTTGTGCAAAACTGAGACTATTTCTTTCTAACACAAGGATTTCCCATAGGTTCTGGCTGGCACAAAGGTCTGTCTATCTAACTGTGTGGTTTCAGGGAAGAGGGACCTTCCCCGGGGAGGTGCTCAGCAACTCACAAGGGAGAAAGAAGAAAAGACAGCAGGTCTCAATAATGACTGGAAACTTGAGGAAAGCAGTCAACAGTAGATGTCTTGGGACAGTCCCTAAGACTGTGTATCCATCCCTGTGCCACCCAAAGCCCTCCTATCACTTGGACTTGCTTCCCTCCCTGTGAACTAGATCTGAGTTCCCTTGGGCTTCACTCTACACACCAGTGTGTGTGCTTCCAGACTGATATGGCCAACCTCTCCTTCCCCCCCTGCTTCTCTTTCCTCTTTTATTTTCCTTTCCCCATCTCATCCCTTCTTTTTACCCATTTCTTTAAGGCAGGGTCTCAAAGCCAGAAATGGCTCAGTGATTAAGAGTACTGCCTACTCAGCCAGACAGTGGTGGCACACGCCTTTAATCCCAGTACTTGGGAGGCAGAAGCAGGTTGATTTCTGAGTTCGAGGCCAGCCTGGTTTACAGAGTGAGTTTCAGGACAGCCAGGGCTATACGGAGAAACCCTATCTTGAAAAACCAAAAAGTAAAAAATAAAATCAAATAAAGTAAAAAAAAAATAAATTTAAAAAAAAAATAAAAAAGAGTACTGGCTACTCATCCAGAGGACCCAGGTTTGATTCCCAGTATTCACATGGTGGCTCACAACTGTCTGTAACTCTAGAGGATTGCACACCCTCTTCTGCCTTTTGTAAATGAGGGCTTGAACATGACAAACATATCTACATGCAGGCAAAACAATTATGTACATTTAAAAAATAAGACAGGGTATATATGTACCCTATTTTCAGGCTGACCTGGAATGCTATGTAGAACCAGCTTTCCTCAAATTTACAATGTTCCTCCAGCTCTTAGTGTTGAGTTTACAACCTACCACACCCATCTCCTGGACTATTTTTCAAGTGGATGGTATGATTGTTTTAGGGCTCTGGTTGCTTTACATTCTTACTGGCTTTACCAGTATCTTTATTTGCCTGTCCACAGATGTGAAACATCCCAGGCTATCTGTCAATTGCTTTGAAGACCTTTCATTCTGTTCATTGGCTCCACTGGCTTTCTCTCATACATCTTGACCTTGCCTGTTGTCATGGCGACTGTTGTTTTCCTGGGACCTTGTTTTTTAGTGTTTGATTTCATAATTAGCTGTATAGAGTATTTTTTGTCTTTAAGAATAATTCAAATTACTAGATGAATTTGTGATGTTGCCTATACTTATTTTTTAAAATTCTCTTTATCTCTTGCTCTTTTCTTCCCTTCTCACCCCTATACCACAACTAGGGATTGAACCTAGGACTTTGTGCATGCTAAGCAAGTACTCTTCCACTGCGTGACACACTCAGCTTTCTTTTGATCTTCTGAGACAGAGTCTTAGTTGCCCAGTTGGCCTTGAGTTTGCTTTGTTCCCTAAACTAGCCTTCAGCTCGATCTGTAGCCCAGGTAGGCCTTGAATTTTTGAGAAAATTTGGTCCTTGTAGCTCAGCCTTCTGAGTAGCTGGGATGATAGTTAGGCCGGTACCACCACCACTTGGCCCAGCATATACACCAGTTTTGATAATTTACGTCTTTAAAAGTGTATCCATTTCATCTAAGGTATTTATTTCATTTCATAACATGTTCTTTTAGTGTTTCTAGGCTCTTCTGTGATAGCTGTTTTCAATTTTCTTAATCCTTTCATTCTTAGTGTTTGTAATTTATATTTTCTCCTTTGTACCTTGTGAAATCTATAGATATCTGCCAAGTTTATTGAGCTTTTCAAAATTTAAACATTTTCTCCTATTGTGTACTTTAAAAATTAGTTTATATTTATCAATCAGTAATGTAGGGGAGGGCATGGGTGTGTCACATTACATATGTAGTCAGAGAACAGCTTTGTCGAGTCAGTTTCTCTTTCTACTTTAATATGGGTTCTAGGGATTAAACTCAGATTGTCTGGCTTTCTCCTATAGTGTATTTTATATATTGATGTTAAGTCTTGTCTTTACAATTTGTTTTGATTTACTTCTGGATTTTAGTCTTTCTTCTTCTTCTTCTTCTTCTTCTTCTTCTTCTTCTTCTTCTTCTTCCTCTTCTTCTTCTCCTCCTCCTCTTCTTCTCTTCTTCTTTTCTTTCTTCTTCTTTTCTTTCTTCTTCTTCTCTTCTCTTCTTCTTCTCCTCTTCTTTTTCTCTTCTTCTTCTTCCTTTCCTCTTCCTCCTCCTCGTCTTCTTCTTCTTCTTTTCTTTTTTTTTAAAGATTTATTTATTATATGTAAGTACACTGTAGCTGTCTTCAGACACTCCAGAAGAGGGCGCCAGATCTCTTTACGGATGGTTGTTAGCCACCATGTGGTTGCTGGGATTTGAACTCTGGACCTCTGGAAGAGCAGTCGGGTGCTTTTACCCACTGAGCCATCTCACCAGCCCCTTCTTTTCTTTCTTCTTCTTCTTCTTCTTCTTCTTCTTCTTCTTCTTCTTCTTCTTCTTCTTCTTCTTCTTCTTCTTCTTCTTCTTCTTCTTCTTCTTCTTCTTCTTCTTCTTCTTCTTCTTCTTCTCTTTCTTCTTCTTCTTCCTCCTCCTCTTCCTCCTCCTCATCTTCTTCTTCCTCCTCCTCCTCCTTCTTCTTTCTTCCTTCTCCTCCTCCCTCCTCCTGTCCCACCTCTCCCCAGACAGTGTTTCTCTGTGTAGTCTTGGCTGTCCTGAAACTTGTTCTGTAAACTAGGCTTTGAACTCCTAGAGATCTGCCTGCCTTTGCCTCTCAAGTGCTGGGGTTAAAGGTGTGAGCCACCACCACATGGCCTCATTTTTCTTGCTGTCTCTCATAAATTTTGACATGTTGATAACTCATTTTTATTTATTTCAATTTCCTCTGTGACTTCTCCTTTGGTACATGGGTTACTTTAGACCTTTTTACTGATTTCAAGTATTTTGAGTTGAGAAACATAGTTTTCCTACAGCTGAATTATAATTTAAATCTTCTCTGGTCAGCAAACGTGCTCTTTCTTGCTATTTTCTGATTTGTTGGGATTTGTCAGATGCTCTGTGTTTCCTGTTTGAAAATGAATGTGAGTTCTTCAGTCTTAGAATATTCTATACATATATATTAGGTCAAAGTTGTTAGTCAGGTCTTATTGACTTTCCGTGTACTTATAATCAATTAATGAAAAAGTATTATTGAAGGATTGTTACTGTGGGTTTATTTGTTCTTTCATGCTTTACCAGTTTTGCTTCATATATTTCAAAATTCTGAGCATTTTGAACATATTTAAGAATATGTTTCCCGATCATTGTGAAATTTATTTATTTCATGTAGATTCTACTGCTTCAGCCTCCAGAGTGATCAGCATTCTGTTTTTGTTATATTGCTCATATTGAGGTCTGCTTGGTTTGATAGGGCCAGACCAGCTTACCCAGTGTTCTTTTTTTTTTTTTTTTTTTTAATGTTTTGTGTTTTTTATTATAATTGAAAAACTTGGAAAGAAAATAGTATGTGTTGTCTAGCGAGTGCTGGGTTTGTGAATTTTCAAGCTAATGTTATTAATACATGGTGGGGTGGATGTCCCAGGCTCATTTCTTTGGGCATAATGGTCTCAACAGATGAGCCCTCTGGCCTTTGAGGGGAGTGGAGGTACTGATCACCCCTGCTGAGCTGGGGAGGTTGCCATGTCTTGGCCTTGCTTCAGGAATGTCTGCTGTACTTTGACTCTAATGAGTGCTGCTGGACTGACATCAAGGCGTAGCCTTATCAGGTGTGTATCTTCTCAGTCTCTTCGCCTCCTCTGCCTTGTGCACGTAAACATCTAAAGTCTTTCAGACACTGTGTAAACATGAGGATTTCTATCTCTGTCCTTTGGGTTCTGTCTTTGGTGGCCTCCTAGGGCTTTTCTGTATGTCTCACTGGCAGGGAATTCAGCTCCCTAATATATTTGTGAGGTTTTTTGACATGCACCACCCACCCACTTCCTCACTTTTTTTTTTTTATATTTTCTTTATATACATTTCAAATGCTATCCCAAAAGTTCCCTATACCCCCCCCCCCACCCTGCTCCCCTACCCACCCACTCCCGCTTCTTGGCCCTGGCATTCCCCTGTACTAGGGCATATAAAGAGCCCTAAACCTTATCATGTAATTAGCATTGTTTTAACCTTAGCAATAAAACAAACAAACACAAGTTTTAAGACAGGCGTGATAATGTGTGCCTGTAATTACAGCACATGAGGGGCTAAGGCAGGAGGATCACTAGGCTAGGCTGGGCTGTACAGTGAGACACCCCCTTAGAAAATCCTTTCATGCCAACCCACATATTGAAGTTTGTGTTCTCTATAAGCTGTTTAGCTTTCAATGTCCACTTTCTTTTTCTTTTTTCTTTTTTTTTTTTTTTTGCCAGAGTTTGAAGGTTTCATATCACACATACAGATCTTTACTTAGAAACATTTTGGAGGACCTAAGAGAGTTTCTGTTGCCCCTCTTTAGAATTCTCTCGTCAGGTTCTGCCCTTGACTTCTCCAGTATGCACAGGGCAGTGAGCAAAGGTTTGTGGTACTCCCTTCTTCCCTTCTCTGAAGGATGCCTGTGATAACTATCTGCTGCTCAGCATCCCGCAGAGGACTGTTTTGCTGCTCTTGTGTAGACTGGCAAATGGTCAGCTCTTTCATTCCTTGAAGTCTGGAAGTGAAGACTTGGCTGTGGGCTTTCTTACAACATACCTAGTGTTCACACTAACACATGGTAGTGGCAGGACCCATGATTCAGGAGCAGCTGCATAAGGACATGCTATCTGCAGTGTATTCTACTGACCCCTGTGCTTGGCTCAGGAAACCTGGGAGGAACCAGGGTAAGGTGGCTGCAGCCGGTATGTGGTGTTCAATTTTGAGTAAATGTTGATGCCAGAGCCTACCAAGCAGCAGTATGGGTGGGTGCTGTGTCCCCAAGTCTTCCTCCAAAGCACCAGGGTTTTGCTGTAGAAACAAATCTCCTATGCTCTTTTAAGGGTCCCTTTAACCCCAGTGAGGCCACCTGGGTCAGGCTTGCACTTAGATTCCCTAAATTTACCCAGACCTGTAGGGTGGGCCCTGCAGTGTGCATATAGGGCTTTGGCAACACTTGTCACATTCTGTGCTCTTGAATCACAGGATTCTTGTATACATGATGACACCCCTTAGAGTAGCTTAAGACCCTACCCGTAAGGATCAAGTCTCACATGAGCTGGGCCTTGATTACTATTTGATTACTATTCTACCTTTAGGTGATGAGGAGACTTTTATTCTTAGCTCAGGAACAATCTTTTCCATGTTCATTTTGTTTGTTTGTTTGTTTTAAAGTATGTGCTATGCATAGTGAGGACTAGGGCCCCAGGCTACCACCATGGTGTTGCTCCTAGAACATAGTTTCTTTTGCCCCACAGATTGTCTTGTTGGGCTTTGTATGTGAGATCAAGGTCAGAATTCCAATGAGGGGCTCAAACAATTTTACATGAATAAAGGACTATGTACATGTTAAGCCCAGCAGAGGAGTCTCACAAGGCAGTCCTCAGCGTAACTGACACTCATCAGGTGGGTTCAGAGAGGACTCTGCCCTGATAACACAGCATGGGTGGCACTTCTACCTGGAACCTATTATCACATCCATACAACTTGGGCTGAGGGTAGAATTGGGCCCGGGGTTCTGGGTCAAACCTTCAGTCTCAGTCAATGGCCTGAGGATGACAGTGGTAGCCTTGGCCAACTGCCCTGTGTGAGATAGAATTCACTTCGGGCTAATGTAAGGACAATCTCATTTGGTCCTCCCACATTTTGCAAAACCTGTGATGATTCTAGTATCCTGTGCTCTAGGCAGGGCCTTTCAGTGACCCAAGCACAGGGAAGTAGGTGGATTCCTTGAATCCCAGAAGGCATGCAGTGAAGGTTAGTCACAGCAAGCTTGTAATGAACATAAAAAACTCATTCAACCTTTTGTCATGGATTGGAGATCCTTGAGCCCTGATTCTTAAAGTGTTGTTGAAGGTGGTTGACAGACCACCAACTAGAGCGACAGAGGCAAATGCCTAGGTTGCAAATGCTCTCATTTGTGGCCCAAGACCACACAGCTACTGGCCAAGCTGTCTGAACTTGGCCACCTCCAGTTGTAGTACCAAGAGCTCTACCAGGCTGTGGAGTTGGAGTGTGAGATCTATCAAGCCCCAGGGAAGTTGTGAGCACCATGTAAATGGCTGCTGGGTCTCTGTGGGGGACAGTCTGCATCATCCTTTTGTCCCTCAGATAATCTGGACATAGCACATCCCACTCTTGGGGCATTTGCTGACCCTGCACTCCAGGCCACTTTCAGAGGCCTTCCCACCAGGTACAGCTACCCATCCACTTCTTTTAAGCTGGGCTCTCTATTCACTCTTCTACCTGGAGGCCACAGTTAAAAGCAGACCCACACCTACATCCTAGGTCACCTAAAAGCAGTTTCCTCTAAATATGAGGGGGGGAATTATCATTATGAGCATGTTTATAGAGTAATGTGGAAGCACTGGCCATGTGCTAATAAGTAAGGCCTTGCTAGACAGGCCAGTCTTGGCTATCAGGTAGGAAATTACACCATTTCCTGTGATTTGTGTTATCTGTGTACTTTTCTCCACATGTGGGAGCTCTCAAAACTCATGCCTGAGCCCAATTCTTTTTGGGTGTCAATCCTCTTGGGTGGAACTTCCTTGTTTTTCAGTCAGGGTCTCTTTTCTGTTTCCTTCCTCATTCTATAATGACCACACTCTCCAAAACCTCTGGGAGTCAGGGCAGGTAACCTATTGCCCTTTAATTACAACTGAGGTTCATGGTCCGAAGGAGGGCTTCCAAGGGTGAGGCTAGGCACGGTGGGAGATCTGCATCTCCAGCCCCCAGAGGGGAGGTGTTAAAATCAATATGCTATGAGAAAGATTTGAGGTCCAACATTTAAGCTTGGGGTAAGGAAGGTTTGGGAGAACTCCACATTGTAGGGTTGGCAGAATGAGAACTGGAGACACCAGGAGGGTTGGAGCAGAAAGGAGGATGGCACAAAGCCTGGCACAACCAATGTCAGTGGGGAACGAGTAAGGCTTCCAACACTAGGGTACCTCTTCATGGTTCCAAAGACCCCAGAGTCTACCTTTTCCCTATCACTAGAAGCTGTTTACTATCCACTGGATCCCACTGACTGTGCTCATAAGCCCTCTCTGAGATAGCACCGAATACCTGGACACTCCCCAAAACAAAGAGCTCCATAGTGTCTGCTTGAGCCATCAGGCTTGAGCTGGGAGTCTTGAGCAATTCTGATGTGAAAAAAAAAATCTTGGCTCCTATTCAGGCTGCTCATTATTTTTTTAAAAAGAACTGAACACTAAAATAGCAGCAAAACATAGCAAATGGGAGTCATTAAACAATGGAGTGACAGAATGGGGCCTGCAGCTTTCAGGGTCAGATTAAAGGGGGTGGTGGTTGGTGCTAAGTATCACCTATGGGGCAGGGTGGGTAGTGTTCCCTACCCCCAACGCAGACTCTGGGTCTGCACGGGGCTAGTAGCAGTGGCGCTAGCTGAGTGGCAAGGAAGGAGGCACAGGTCTGCCAAACTGAGGCTTTGGTCACCAACTGATGTGGTCATGGAACCAGGCCATCATGGTACTCAGGGACAGCAACTGCAAACTTCCAGTTTTCTAGGACTGGAGCTGGGCTCACTTGGCATCCACTCTGGTGATGGTAGCTAGGATTTCCAACACTATTCTACTTGGACATCACACTTGTCCCCAGGGTCCTGCCAGTAGTGACCACAGCTAAAGGAGTAACATTTCCCTCTACAGCCAACCCACAAACTGACTGAAGTGACATGACAGACCTGAAATGGAGCAGCACATGGGAACAAAGGACAACTCCCATAAAATACATGCACTTTAACATCCATGTTTATTCATGAGGCCTGCTTCCCATTTCTTACTCAGTTGAGGGTATGATCAGCTGGCCTTTTGGACAAGACCATTCACAGTTCCTGGTCACTAGACTGGCAGAAAATGGCCTCTTCTCAGGCTTTAAACCTAAGGTGTATTAGACCTCATTGTCTGTACTTACCACCTCATGTCTGCTCTTGCTTTGTTAGCCCAGCCAAATGCACACACTCATTTCTAAGTCAAGAGCAATAAAGAGGCTCACCAGCTAGTGGCTGAGGCTTTGGGCCAAAGGTACCCAAGACAACTTGTACCCAAAGAAATGCCACTGGGATTCCAACAGACAAGTTCTTACCCACAGGACTTGCATGTTTATCTGGGTTTCAGCTGGCATCACATGGATTTGGTGACTTACATTCTAGATAAAGAGGACACACAGGAAAGTGGCAAGTGATCTGCCACTAAGATGATTCCTTAGGTCCCTGTAGACAGATGTTACTTACAGACCTTCCGAGGAAGATGAATTAGTCCTATCAGGCTGAGGTCAAGTCAACATCCATGGGCTGCAGCCCAAAAGCCCTAGAGTGAAGTCTACCTACCTATCTGTGATGGAGGCAGTTGAAGAAATAATGTTTTGAACTCCCTGAATATTAACACAAAGTTCTTGCCTTAATCCCTGAAGAATTAGAAACAGATCACCAGAGTGCTTTACAACCAGACCCTGGTACCAGCAGTGTGCCTGGCTAAGATAAACCTGGGACATCCTGGATTGGTCAGTGTTGTCCTAATCAATACATACTTGTATGCTTCCCACCCAAATCCTGGAGTCTAGGGGTCTTGTTGCCTCCTTTTATTGAGTTCCCAATTAGTATTAGAGTCATGGTTGTCTGCCCACCTGTTGGGTTGTTTTGAAGCAGTCTTACACACCCCATCTGCACTCTGACCATGAATATCAGTTCAAGGGTCAACATAAGCAACTTGCTCCATGGCTGTGTCTTGTCTACACAGTGGCAAAGTCCTAACATGAGCTCACATTCACCCCAACATTTCTTCAGTCAGTGACTTTTAGGCCTGAGCCACTGGCTTGAGTTTTCATTAGTCCCTAGAGGATGACTGAGATCCAGCCAGTAGATCAAGTGTCTGAGAATAACACGACCCAACTCTGCAGCCTTTGGCAAGTGTCCTGACACCCCTCTAAGAACTCTAGTTATGCGCTAAGATCAAGTACAGTAGAATTTCTGAAAATAGTTTAAGACTCTAGGCCTTAGGAGAAACCCAATGTGGTGGACCAGGCTCCCTTCTGATGTGTTTCCAGAACTTTTCTTTAGCAAAATGCTCAGTGAAGATGGTATTGGTGCTGGCTGCAGTGGTCTTTACAGCCAGTCCTAGACCAACTTCACAATCCTACAATCCATCATGGGTAAAAAAACCGAGGAACAAATAGGTGACCAGGTACTAAGTAAGAAGTGCTTTACAAGCCAGAGACTGCACCAGCCATCAGAAAATAGTTTAATTATGTACAGATGATTGGCAAACTGATCAGAGTAGGATGTGGATGTACCCCCATATTTGAAGAAATGACAGGAGAGAAGTGCCAGCGACATGTGCCATCCAAGAGGTGACAGCCACCAGACACCAAGTAAATCACAAACTGTGACAGCTGTGGAAGGAATATAAATCAACACTTTTCCTCTGGGACAAGAAAAAGAAAAACAAAACAACTAACATCAGATCTGAGGAATGCTTTCTCTCCCAGCCATGGAATGGTATTTGTCCATGATGAATGCAGGGATGATTGGGAGTAGATGGTCCAGGCCCCTGGGGCGATATCACCTGCCACACCTGTTATGGTCCCATTTGTGCCTCAGTCAGGCCAGCAGCATTCAGGATTCATGAGCAGCTCCTGCAGCCATAGCCATCACAGGCCTCAGAAGAGGGGCCTTGAGCCCTGGTTTTCAAACTCAGACCATGCATCATTCAGCTCCATGAAGATCATCTTGGCATACTGTTCATACGGCTGCCCTGTGGCCTGTGGGCAATGGGGTGAGAGCCAGCCTGACTACTCAGCCGACCTTCCCACCAGCTCCTTTCTTGTAATACAGCCAGCAGGAAAAGGCCCCTAGGAGACGAGAGGCAGAGACAACCCAACCACAAGCACAAGGTCCAGAAGCCCAAGGCCTAGCATCCTGGGAACTGCCTCCCTACACACTTACCTTATCAGGATGCACTACCAGCACTGCACGGCGGTACTGCTTCTTCACCTGCTCTGGAGTCACCAGGTCAGCCATACTCACAGGTGTCCAGCGGCTCTCCCCATCCCACAGTACTGTGTGCAGAGTGGACAGCAGTGCACGAATGTTCCTCTCCTTGCCTTCAATCCAGTCCAAAAGCTACAGACACCAAAGTAGACAGAACCTCAGGAAGGAGCTGTATTTAGGAGGCCTCCCTCCCTGCTGACCTCCCTGTGGAGGGTAGGGTAGGGAAATCAAGGTAAGCAGCAGAGAAAGTATTAAAGGATGTTCAGATGCTGATGAGGGCGGGTATATCATTTCAACGGACCTGGTCCTCAAGTGAAAGGTCACCTGCAGGCCTGGGGAGCAAACTTCTATGGAGGCCCTTAAGAACATGGTGAACATGGTTTGGTACCTCTTTGTTTACCCCTACAGGAGAATAGGTATGCATGGCTGTACTTCCCTGCGGCCCTCCCCCCAGTACCAAGAAGGCCCCCAACTTAGACCTCTAAATTCCAGCACTGAGCCTACCAGGTCAGGCTACAGTGGTTTGTGGATAGAAGGTACCATGGACAGAACTGAGAACCTTTTCAGCCAGATACGAATTCCTAATCTCTCAATATAGCCTCCTGATCCAGGCACAGGGTTCAAAGAGGACAAGTGGATTCCTGGTAAGCTTTCAGGGAGTTCTTAAGGGAATGGCTACACTGTGCCCTAAAGAAGTGACTACCTCAGCTGGGTGTGCACACGCCTTTCATTCCAGCACTTGGGAGGCAGAGCAGGCAGACCTCTGAGTTTGAAAGGAGCCTGGTCTATAAATCAAGTTCTAGGACAGCCTAGAGTTGCATGCATACACACACCCACACAAACTGACCACTACACAAACCTACAGAAATGAATATATCTAAGATCTACAGGATATTCTGGCCATTGTGCTATGTTGACTCCTTTTTACTCTACTGTGAGAGCCCAGGGCCAGGACCAAAATCCAAACAAATTGCTGCTGTCAACAGTCAAATGAAAACTTGGTTTTGATGGGCACAAGTCCGAGCTATGCCGTCTTGCTGGCTCAAGGCCTAGGTCAAATCCATCCAGAGTACTTGAAGCCCTGAATGGCGCCTGCGTTCCTCACTGATCTCCAGTGCCCACAAGGAAACACTAAGTGTAGTATCAGCTTGCCCAGGAATATACTCCAAGAGCCTCCAGGTGCCAGGTCCATACATAACAAGTCTCTGGCTGGAGACACTGGTCTTTATAGTGTGGCTGGAGCCCTGGAGTTACCCACCTTCAATTTGAGTGGGTCTGTATCTCTGGCAAGTTCCTGTTTCCGCATCTCTGCCATGGTCTTTGGCCCCTTCTTGTCAGACTTAGAGAAGCCTTGATTCGGCAGAAGATCTTCAAAATCATTTTCTGAGACCTTTGGCTTTTGGGCTGGAAAAAAAACCCCAACACTTTTATAGACACTGTCTGCTTTACCTTGCTCCCTGGGTGTTATCTGATCTGATACCTGGACGGGAAAGAAGAAAAACATGGCCTCAGTGCCATCTGTTAAAAGACATTGAGAATTGGGAGGAGAGAGCCAGGCATGCAGAGATGCCTCAAAACACCAGTACACAAATCCAATTTGCTTTCTTGGCGCAGCTTCTGTGAGCAACATAAATACAGCTGCCTTGGCTGGCTCTGAGGGAGAAACAAGGGGCTCTACCTCCAACCCTGTAGGTAACTGTATAAACCAGCATGTAAATGCAGTACTTACCAAAGCTGGGCACACGGACGCCCCTCTCTTCTCGGGCCCCGATCACACTGAAGTGAGACCTTAGTTGTTCGGAGGCTCTGGGGGCTGGCTTGGCCTGGGGGGTCCATGAGGTTCCAGGGGCTGTGGGACGATTTGCCTGCCAGGGGCTGTTGCTTTTGTGAGTGGGGGCTGATGTGCCAACAAAGCCCCCTGCAGGAAGTCCAGCAGGCAGGCCTGGGGAGACATCACAGGGCATTTGTAAGCCACTTAGCCAAATGACGAGTTACTTCTTCTGGGGCTATGGATATTTATTGTATTGCTGGGCCATGTGCTCATAAAACAAACCACTATCACTTAGATGATCTGTTCTACCTAACAAGTACCAGGGAGGGATACACAAGTGCTGTGTTGCTCAGCGTTCCTTCCTGGATGAAGGTTGGATGCTAGGATACTCTACATGCACATCTACAGGGGCTCCGTATCCCCATCTGCTGAATGGTCTAGGGGGCTGTCTTGCATGGACTCTGCCTCACAAAACTTCTCAAATGCATGGCTGATTCTTTAACTTTTTGTGAAATAACTGAAATCACAGAAATTGGAAGATTCATGCTAAGAATTCTAGAGCACCTTCACACAATGTCCCCCAGCAATGAAGTTCCCCCGTGATGGTGTTGTTACCTTGTTAATATCTAAAATCACTTAGGAGATGACTTCTGGGCATTATGTGGGAGATTATCCTCTTTTCCCCTAAGACAGAGCTTCTCTGTGTAGTCCTGGCTGTGTTGGAACTCTCTCTGTAGACAAGGCTGACAAGGATCAAAGGTGTGCACCTTGGTGCCTGGTACCAGGGATTATCTTAATGATAATCATTGATGTGGGAAGATCCATCCTAATTGTGGGTGAAATCATTCCTTTGGGCAGGGGGACTCTGGACTGTATAGATCAAAGAAGGGAAGCCAAGTACTAACAAGCAATCATTTATCTTTGTTTTCTCATTGTAAGTGTGATGTGATCAGTTGATTCAAACTCCTGTTGCCATTCTATTGCCAAGGAATATGAAAGGAGCATGAAAGGGACTGCTATTTATTTAATCTTCATCCACAGAAGAACATCTATTCAGAGTTTATTTCCTTGGCTATTACAAATAGCTCTTCTCTGAACACTTGCGGAATATTTACTTGTGGATTTTTATAGAACTATAAACTCATTTCTTTGGGATAAACACTGGGGCCCTATGACATTTGCAAGTTTACTTTTTTAAGAAACAGACCATCAGTGGCTGTATCGTTTCACATCCTTGTAAGTATGTGTAATATAGGAAACCCAATTTCTATGATCCTTGGTGATGCATGATTGCTTCACCCAAATCTTCCCCCAAAGCAGCTGATGATTCAACACTGTCTCATGCGGGTACCGGCATGCCAGAATGACTGATGGAACCTTTGTCCCTCTTCTCATTTCCCCACAGGATACAATTTATTCTTTTTATTACAGTTATGGTCTCAGATCTGTGCTTTTTTTTCTACAAGAAGAGCTGCTCTGCCTTACACTCCACTGCGATGGGCTCTGAGGTTCAGTGTATAGCTGAGACTCCTTTTCTTGCCTGTGCAAACCCAGTGGTTCCAGTTCCATCTGCTAAAGTTTTCATACTTCTGCCTTCCGCATTTGGGTGCACAGCTGGGTCCTCTCTTCCTATCCATGTGTCAGTGCCTGGCCTTTTGCTAACACCACAGTCTTGGTTTCTGTGGCCAGAGAGTGTACCTCAAAGTCAGGGTAGAGATTCTATACTATTCTCAATAACAAGAAGCCCCAAACATTCTAGTTTATCTGCTTTCTCAGACAAATGTGACAATGAACTTGGCGATTGTACAAAAATCTCTGCTGGGATTTTAGTGGAAAGAACATCAGACCTATAGATCAATCAACATAAGGGGGTAATCTTGTGATATACAAACGTTTAGTGTCTGTTAATCTCAACTGCCATGTTTGAATTTTATTTCCACCATATTAGCACTATGTGTTTCTTTATGTTTATAGCTGAAAGCTCTTTTGTCACTGTTTTGGGACAGAGACTCCTCCTAATCCTCTTTCCCAGCTTCCTGAGTGCTGGGATTATAGGCATAAGCCTCTACCCTACCTGGTCTGAAAGCTTTTTTGCAAAAATCAACTGTACATGGCACGGGTTTAGATTCTAGTCTTGTTGAGCTGTTCTAGTAAACCTAACTACTGCTTGTTGATCTTAGGTACTGTGACTTTATAGTTCTAAGCCTTGTTGATTTTTTTTCTGATCTGATAGGCAACTGAGCCACCTGCAAACAGGAACAATTTTATTTTTTTCCTTCTATCATATTTAATTTCCACTTCTTTCTCTTGCCATAGCTGGGTCTCCCAGTAAGTGGAATGTAATGGGAACATTGCCTTACTCCTGGGTTCAGAAATCCTTGCCGATTTGTCACATCTCATAGGGTTTCTATTCCTGCTCTGAAGACATCCTCATCATGTGCTGCTGCAGACAATCACCCTTTTGGCAGCACTGGTAAGATCATGTCATTGTTCCTTAGTTGATAAACATGGTAGATGTCACTTACTGAGTTTGGAAATCAGCCTGGTGCTCCTTGAAAATGCCCCATTTGGTGGCTGTTGCCCTTTTATCCTTTGAAAAATTCTGTGCCCTAATGTTCCGAGGGCACATGTCTGTTCTGTGCCCTAATGTTCCGAGGGCACATGTCTGTTCCCGAGAGGGCTGGCTTGAGGCTTTCACTCCTCAATTGTCTGACTGGGCACTTATATTTTAAAAGTCAGTTTGCTCTCTTCTAAGTTTTCTAAGAGACTATGGAATTGGTCACGTAAACATTTGGTAAGATTCTCCAGTGAAGTCATTGGAGCTCAGGAATTTTCTAAAGAATTTATTATGAGGAGGCTACAGAGATGGCTCATCGGTTAAGAGCACTGACTGTTCTGCCAGAGGTCCTGAGTTCAATTTCCAGCAATCACATGGTGGCTCACAACCATCTGTAATGGGATCCAGTGCCCTCTTCTGGTGTACTCATATAAATAAAAAGAATTTATTATGAATTTATTCTTCATAGTGACAACCCATCCAAGTGCCCTGCTTCACGCTCAGGGTTTGGAGGTGGCTGCCTGTGAGGTGTTGTGTATCTGGATGCTGCCAGCTTCCCAGCACTTGCTTTTATTCTTAACCACTTTCCAGAGATCTCTATAGATCCTGACAATACCTGACACTGACAGCATAGCGTGTACTATGGTTCCTTTGTGGTAAGTTTGTTTACCAAAATTGTCAAAAACCCCCAGCATTTTGTTTAATTTATTTACTGCTGAAGAACCTCATGTAATCCAGGCTGGCTTCAGCTCATTTTTGAAACCAAAGACAACCTTGAACTTCTCTGATCCTCCCGCTTCTACTTCCAAGTGTCGGAACTAAAAGTGTATCATGATACCTGATTCGGTGCTGGAGTTTAAACCCAAGCTCTTGTACATCCTAGGCATTCTAGGTATTCTGCTAAGTGACATATTCCCAGTCCCTGATTTATTCGTTAAAAACAGTTTTCTCTTTCTTCCTGTTTGCTATAGATTGCTCTTTTCTTTCAAACTCCTTGAGATGTCATTTATTGATGACATAGCCTAGCTTTTTTTCCCCTTCCTTCCTTTTATTCCCCACCCCCCACCCAAGAAAGAATTTCTTTGTATAGCCTTGGCTGTTCTGGAACTGTCTCCCTCTCTCCATAGATCAAAGTGGCACTGAACTCAGAGATCCACCTGTCCCTGTCCCTGCCTCCCAAGTACTGGGATTAAAGCCTGGCTAATTCATCTTTTCTAAAGTATGTAACCTACACCCTGTAGCATTCTCTAGTTGTATGTCCCAGATCCTTCTAAGATATTTCACTCAGTCCAGTACACTGATATTTCCTGGGCCTCCCCTGTGCCATTTAAAGTACTGTTTTCCTTTGTATTCTCACTATTACTGATTTCTGATGGTCAGAGCACACTTTGATTTCAATTCTTTTGTCCTGTTGGAAGAATCTGCACTCTGTGCTACCAATGTGGCCTATGACAGCCAAGTAGCCCTTGTGACAGATGGTAGATGCTACCATTTTCATTTATGACTTGGGCTTGCTGAGTTTTCCGTCTGGTTTCCTTTAGGGCTACTATATTTCGAGGGATATGAAAGAGTTGAGGGCTAGAACTGCCCAGGAAGGCAAACATTTTTCCTAAGGAGATACCTGCAGCCCCATCCTGTGTTCAGACCCATCAACTCCAAGTCCACATAGATATCAGGCAGAAATCCCTAGAAGGTTCCAGAAATATAGTGCAATTTGAAACAAATGGAGACCATTAAGAAAAAAAGAAAAAGCACACAGGAAGTTAACACAATGAGAAGTGTTAAGAGAAGAACTCTTCATTCAATCTAAGAACAGAGTAAAGTCAGAAGGAAGAGAAGGGGCAGAAAAGGGCCCATCCAGGGTACTAGTACTGGAAACAAAGAGTTACAGGGTCAAGAAACCAGAGATGAGAATTTTAGGTGCCCGGTGTCAGCCATGGCCAGTTATGTTTTAGTGAGTGACATTACTACCACCTAAGACAGACACCAGAACAATCAAGTCCTGTGCATCAAGCAACCTGATAATATCCTCAACCAGAAACTACACGCCCTACCTATAGCTTATTGTACTTCCCTCCTCAGAAGCTATGAAGAGGAGGTATTGACAAAGGAGCTGAGGATCTCAAGGGAGACTCATCTTAGAAGACAAACCTGAGATGGTGTCTGGGAAGCTCAGGTTGTGAAGACAGGAGGTACAAAATGTGATTCAGCCCCACGACAGGCATGGACACTGCAAGGAGTAGCATTTGACTCCATGGCTGACCCTTACCAAGAGAATGTTGATGTCGACACCTTGTACTAAGCAAAGTCTCACCAAGTCCTAGGCTGCCCATACTTCCTGGACATACCAGAACCCTGGAATTAGCTGGGACAGATACTGCATGGTCACGAAGGCCATATATCAGTATTAGTTCTACCAACTCCTATAGTCTTCTAGTGGGCATTCAGAATGGAGGCAGACACAGCTCCGGGCCCGGACATAGGAGTGTAATATTATTGCCACATAGGGTTGGCTTCTCATTACCTTGGAGGCTGGAGCTGAGATCACTGAGATCAGCAAATGGGTCGAGGTTCTGAGACTTGGTTTGGCTGGGGTTGGGGCCTGGAGGGGCTGGGTGACCTGCAGAAGAGAAGAGGGTACCTGGAATAAGGACAAAGGCCATTAGACTTGCACAGCACAGAATGAAACACAGTCATCCAAAGTTCCTGATCCTCCCTTTCAGAACCAAAGGCCCCACTCAAGGTTTGGTAATTCTTTAAGGACAGTGGAAGGAACACACAGAACACACCTGGAAGAGTAGCTGGCTCCAGCATCCATACTGCTCCTCAGAGAACCACAAAATGTCTTCATTGTTCTGACATTGTATTACGATTTGTTATAATCTTTCTAAAATGTGACTGTTCTTCATGATATAATAATGAAAATTTGAGACTAGTCTAAGCATAAAATCTTGAAATAATTATTGCACAACTACTCAAAATATTATCCGATCATTAAAAATGATGGCTATGAAGATGGAAAGATGGCTTAGTGGTCAAGAGTGCTTGCTGCTCAATCATAAGGACCAATGTTCAGATCCCAGCACCCATGTAATAACATTTGCACATAAAAAGCAGGTGGGTTTCTGTTAAGTTCGAGGCAAGCTTAGTCTTATGAAATCCGGAACAGCCAGAGGTATACAGTAAGATTCCACCTTAAAACAAAACAAAATAAAACAAATGAGCCAATGAGATGGCTCAGCAGGTAAAAGGGCTTGCTATGTAAGCTTCATGACCTGCGACTGATCCTGGAACATGTGAAAAAGCTAAATGTGTACATCTGTAATTCTGGTACTTGGTGACATGAGAAGTAGAGTCAAAAAGAATTGCTTAGAAGATTGTGAGCCAGCTGGTTCAGCAAAAATGAGAGACTGCCTCAACAAGGTGGAAAATAATGACCTCAAAAAGTTGTTCTCGGAGTTCCAAATGTGCGCACATGTGCCACAGAAGATGCAAATTCACATTCATACATGGACAAACACATATTTTAATAATAATAATAATAGTAATAAAAAAATAGAGCTGGCTAGATGGCATAGTGGGTAAAGGCACGTGTTGCCAAATCTGATGCCCTGAGTTCACTCACTATTCATCACAATCCCTGGGACCTTTTAGTGAAAGCAGAGAATGGAGTTACTCAAGCTGTCTTCTAACCTCTACATGCCTGCCGTGATAGGCACATTGCTCTCCCTCCCTACATGCCCCATAAATTAACACAATGTAAAAACTCTCTTGAAAATTAAATTTAGTGCCATGCAGCAATGGCACACGCCTTTAATCCCAGCACTTGGGAGGCAGAGGCAGCAGAAGATATCTGCTTTATTGGAGGCCACACCAACACCAGGGACCCCTGGTAAGACACTGCCCATGGCCCAAGAGCACTCCTAAAAGCCCTTCCAACAGCCCCCAACTGCAAGCCATTTCCTGGGCTTCATATTCTGGCCCACAGCTCTAGCAGAAGACTTTTGATTTTCTGGAGACTATGTTATATTAGGAAGCCCAGATACCAAGCAGGTACCCAGATTTCCAGAGGCCATGCTGGTACTTAGAACCAGAGAGGCAACATTGGCACCCAAAACCCCAGAGGTCATGCAGCCTGCAAAAACCCTAGCAGAGACAGCCTATTGGACCTGAAAACTCACTGGTCACCAGAACCCTAGGCCACTCAGGCCAGAAGACCAGAGAGGAAACAGGAACTAAGGGAGAAAGAATCCATCTAACAAAGATAAACTCAGAAATCAGTACCTAAACCTGTAATAACCTCAAACCTAGACGATCAGAGGCCAGCATAAGAACACAACAACTGTCAGAGCAGTATGGAGGCACCAGAGCCCGCTATCTCACTGCAGCTAGTCCTGATATTCCAACACAGCTGAAGCACAAGAAAATGATCTTAAATCCAATTTTATGAAGATGATAGAGGTCCTTAAAGAGGAAATGAATAAATCCCTTAAATAAATTCAGGAAAATGAAAACAAACAGGTTAAGGAAATTAATGAACTGTTCAATACTTGAAAATGGAAATAGAAGCAAAGAAGAAAACATAATAAATTGAGGGAATCCTGGAGATGGAAAATCTAGGTAAGTGAACAGGAACTAAAGATGCAAGCATCACCAAAAGAATACAAGGAACGGAAGAAAGAACCCTCAGGTGTACGACTGAAGAAATTGACAAACCAGTCAAAGAGAATGTTAAATCTAGAAGTTCCTGACACAAAACGTCCAGGAAGTCTAGAACACTATGAAAAGACCAAAACTAACAAAAATAAGAAGATTCCCAGCTCAAAGATCCAGAAAGTATTTTTCTTCTCCTTCTCCTCCTCGTCTTTCTCCTCCTCCTCCTGCTTTTTTGGTTTTTCGAGACAGGGTTTCTCTGTATAGCTCTGGCTGTCCTGGAACTCACTTTGTAGACCAGGCTGGCCTTGAACTCAGAAATCTGCCTGCCTCTGCCTCCTGAGAGCTGGGATTAAAGGCACGTGCCATTACTGTCTGGCCCCCAAAAATATTTTCAACAAAATCATAAAGAAAGAGATGCCTATAAACATACAAGAAGCTTACAGAACACCAAATAGATTAGACCAAAAAAGAAAGTTCCCTTGACACATACTAAAACAGAAATAACACTGCCAAATTCATTTTATGAAGGCACAGTTACCCTGATATTCAAACCATACAAAAACTCAACAAGGAAAGAGAATTATAGACCAATTTCCCTCAGGAACACTGATGTAAAAATAGTCAATAAAATACTTGCAAACTGAATCCAAGAACACATTAAAAAGATCATCCACTATGATCAAGTAGGCTTCATCCTAAAGATGCCTGGAAGGTTGGACATATGAAAATTTCTCAATATAATTCACCATATAAGTAAGCTGAAAGAAACAACCCATATGACCATCTCATTAAATGTTGAAAAAGCCTTTGACAAAACTCAACACCCCTTCATGATAAGTTCTGGAGAGATCAGGGATAAAAGGGACATACATAAACACAATAAAGGCAAAATACAACAAGCAGTGGCCAACATCAAATTAAATGGAGAAAAACTTAAAGCAATTCTACTAAAATCAGGGACGAGACAAGGCTGTTTACTCTCTCCATATCTATTCAATATAGCAGCATTTGAAGTCCTAGCTAGAACAAAGACAGCTAAAGGAGACCAAGGGTGTACAAACTGGAAAGTAAGAAGTCAAAGTATTGCTATCTGTAGATGATATGATAGGATTCATAAGTGATACCAAAAATTCTACCAGGGAATTCCTTCAGCTGATAAACTCCTTCAAGGAAGTGGCTGGATACAAAATTAATTAAAAAAAAAATCAGTAGCCTTCTTACATATAAACAATATATGGGCTGAGAAAGAAATCAGTGAAACAACACCCTTCAAATAGCCATAAATTATTTTGGTGTAACTCTAATCAAGCAAGTGAAAGACCTGTATGACAAGTGCTTGAAAAAAGAAATTGGAAAAAACGTCAGAAGATGGAAGATCTCCCATGCTCATGGATTGGTAGGGTTAACATAGTGAAAATGGCCATCTTATCAAAAGCAATCTACAGATTTAACATAATTCCCATCAATATCCCAACACAATTCTTTACAGACCTTGAAAAGAACAATACTCAACTTTATATGGAAATATGAAAATCCCAGGATAGCTAAAACAATAAAAGAACTTCTGGAGATATCACCATCCCTGATTTAAAGTTGTACTATTGAGTAATAGTAATAAAAACCGCATGGTACTGGCATTAAAAACAGACAAGTTGATCAATCAAATCTAATCAAAGACTCAGAAGTAAATCCGCACCTAGCAACACTTGATTTTTGACAAAGAAGCCAAAATTATATAATGGAAAAAAAAAGAAAGCATCTTCAACAAATGATGCTGGTCTAACTGGATGTCAGGATATTAAAATACAAACAGTTCTATATCTATCACCCTGTAACAAAACTCAAGTCCAAGTGGATCCAAGACCTCAACATAAAACCAGATATACTAAATCTGATACAAGTTGGGAATAGCCTTGAACACACCAGCATAGGAAACAGCTTCATACACTATCAGAACACTGATCATACAGGCACTAAGGTAAACATTCAATAAATGGGATGTCATGAAATTGAAAACCTTCTGTAAAGCAAAGGACACTGTTAACAGAACAAATAGGCAGCCTAGAGAATGGGAAACGTTATTTACCAACCCTACATCTGACAGAGATCTAATTTCCAAAATATATAAAGAACTCAAGAAATTAGATAGACATCAACAAACCAAATAACCATATTAAAAATTGGAGTATAGATTTAAACAGAGAATTCTCAACAGAGGAATCCCAAATGGCCAAGAAGCACTTAAAGAAATATTCAACATCTTTAGCCATCAGGGAAATGCAAATCAAAACAATGCTAAGAGTCCATCTTAAACCTGCCAGAGGGCTAAGATCAACAAAACATGTGACAGCTCATGCTGGCTAGGATGTGGAGAAGGAATACTCCCTCACTGTTGATGAGAGTACAAACTTGAACAGCTACTTTGGAAGTCAATTTGGTGGTTTCTCAGAAAACTGGAAATAGTTCTACCTCAAGACCCAGCTAGCCTAACCCTAACTCCTGGGCATATACCTAAAGGATGCTCAATCATACCACAAGGACATTTGCTCATCTATATTCATAGCTGCTTTATTTGTAACAGCCAGAAACTGAAAACAACCTAGATGTCTCTCAACAGAAGAATGGATAAAGAAAATCTGGTACACTTACACAATGGAATACTATTTAGTTATTAAAAACAATGGCATCAGGCTGGTGAGATGGCTCAGCGGGTAAGAGCACCCGACTGCTCTTCTGAAGGTCCTGAGTTCAAGTCCCAGCAACCACATGGTGTCTCACAACCATCCGTAAGGAGATCTGACTGGTGTGTCTGAAGACAGCTTCAGTGTACTTACATATAATAAATAAGTAAATATTAAAAAAAAAAAAAAACCAATGGCATCATGGAATTTTCCAGCCAATGAATAGAACTACAAAAGATCATCCTGAGTGAGGTAAGCCAGACCTAGAACCACAAACATGGTATTCACTCATTTATAAGTGGATATTAAACATAAAGTAAAAGACAATCATGCTAGAACCCAACTCAAAAGCGGACGTATGAATCTCACTGTGAAGGGTAAAGAATAGACATCATGGGTGAAGGTTGTGGTGGCTGTGGTGGTGATGGTGGGTGTCACCTGGATGGGGGTGAGTGGACAGAAACAGGAGAGGTTAGGGTAGGATGGAGTACTGGGAGAAACAACTGGAATAGGCAGGGGGGAGGGGACATCTCTGGGACAAGCTAGAAATCTAGTGCAATGGAAACGTCCAGCAATCTATGAGGATGACCCTAGCTCAGACTCCTATCAATGGGGGATACAGAGACTGAACTGGCCATCTTCTGTAACCAGGCAAGACTCCCAGTGGAGGAACTAAGACACTAACCCAGTCACAAACCTTTGACCTAAAATTTGTCCTACCTATAAGATGCTGGGGTAAAGCTGGTGCAGAAATTGTGAGAGAGGCCAAACAATGACTGATCCAGCTTGAGACTCATATCATGAGAGGCACCCAACCCTTGACACTGCCTAGAGGCCAGGACCTAGAGGCTGTATGCCCAGAGATCTAGGATAGAACTAAGCATGATTGACATTAAAAAAAAAAAAAAAAAGTCAATGAAATGATCCCTAATGATGTTCTGCTATACTCATAGACTGGTGCCTAGCCCAATTGTCACTAGAGAGGCTTCATCCAGCAAATGATGGGAACAGATGGTGAGACCCACAGCTAAACATTAGGTGAAGCTTGGGGAATCCTATGGAAGAGGAGGAGGGAGGATTGAAGGGGCAAGAGAGGTCATGGACACCATAAGAAAACCCACAGAATCAACTAACCTGGGTTGATAGGGGCTCACAGAGACTGAACCGCCAACCAGGGAGCCTCCATGGGACTGACATAGGCCCTCTGTACATATGTTACAGTTGTGTAGCTTGGTCTCCTTGTGGGACTTCTAATAGTGGGAGCAGGGGCTATCTCTGACTCTGTTGCCTGCCTTTGTGACCCTTTACTCCTGCTGGGCTGTCTCATCTTGCCTTAATAGGAGAAGAGGTGCCTAGTCTTTATGCAACTTGAGATGCTATGAGTGGCAGATATCTATGATATGCCTGCCCTTTTCTGAAGAGAGATGGAGAAGAGCGAAGGAGAAAGTGAAGACAGAATGTAATAAAACAAACAAATAAACATGAATTCCCAATGTGAAATGGGTTTAATAAAGAATATGAAATAACCCTGCATAAAACAAAACAAAAAGCCCACAACCAAAAGCATAGAAAATAATAGTCACCCTCTGACTTCTACAAATGCATCATGACGTGTGCCAACTCATGCACACATTAAAATAAATGTACAACTTTAAAAAAAATACTTACTAAATTTTAAAATGTTTTTAAAATTAAAATCCAACTATGATGAGAAACCAAAGATAGGAATTCCTGTTTCTAAGCAAATAAATCGATAAAATAGTACTGGGGGTGGGGGTGATGTGTGTGACAGACTTTGCAAACAGGACTGTGTTGGATCAGAATGTGCCAGCAAGATAAAACTATAGGTACACAAAGTGGTCAGATGGATGTTCACAAATATGAACAACTCCTTGTAATTCACATGATCAATAGGGCATCATCTAGGAGCCATGACACACATGTAACACAGCCTTTCTGAGGGTCCCTCAGAGAACACAGAAAATATAGAAAACCATGTAGGTAAATAAACAGGGCAATTGATTATACACAGGCAAGGACTTATGTCCAAAACTATTTGCCTTCATGAAAAAGGAAATACATGGAAGAATAGGAGGAGTACACACTTTTGTCACTCAACAAAGGCTAAAGCTCTTATAGCATGTCTATGCTCCCATCAAACAGAGAACTCTGTAGCTAACACACATGTAAAGGCTAAGTAGAACATACAGGAACCTGTAAACAAGTCCTGCCTCATCCTCTTCTCCAAAGGGCATGGAGAGACTCTATGGTCACAGTTGATAGCATCCTGAGAGACCAGCTAACAGTCGGGTTTGGTGGTCATACCTTCTGGTACCGGAATGGAGGCTGGCCCAGGTGTAGCTGTGTCAGCCCACGTATCCCATCCTCCTAGCAGATCTGGTTGGCTGGATGAAGCTATTACCTTGCTGGGCTCTGCTGGCAGATCTCCTAGAAGAAACCAGAGAAAAGCAGGGCTTGGGTTTACTATATGTGCTTTCTCAGTTCACATGATGGCTTGGGACCTCTCGCATCTCCAGGTATAAGCAGGAAGTAACCTGCTGGCCCAGCATACAATCCAAGGGACCAATGTGGCTAGGCTGCTGAGGCAGTACTTTGCTCTGACACCTGGTGGCTGATAACCTGAACTCACAAGATTGGTCATCAGAACTAGCTGGGCTCAGCCACTATCAGCTGGCCTTTTTCCTGATGGTCCTGAGGATGTAGCATATAGACATAAATCTGAGCAACAGAGGTCAGCAGACAACATCTTCATAGGACAGTGGTGACATTTATATGCTGCCTTGCTCTAAACCACCATGACAGGTAAAGGACTCATAGGCATATTCAGGAACTCCCTGGAGTCCAGAGCTAGTCCTTGTGTCCTCTGCTGGTCATGTACCCACTCCAGCACGGCACAGCCATATGTCATATTTTCTACCCACAAGTCATTTGGAGCAGTCAGCTGTCTCCAGAGTATACCCCAGACCATCTGTTCTCTGCTAGGAAGAAGAACCAAGCTTTCTCTCCAAGATTTAGCAACTTCTGCCTAAATGGGTCATGCCTGCTGCTCCCACATGTACACACCAATCTTTAGCTCTCCTGTTATTTTGTCATAAACCTGGACTCTTCTGTCCCCTAACCTGTCATTCCCATTTTCTGGTCCTTTCACTCCTAGAAGCTTCTGGCAGAAGTAACTGTACTAGTCACAGCCACAGCCTGAGAGCTGCAGAAATACCCACTAGCAGGGCCTGTAAGCAGCAGTGGGACCTGTTCAGGTTTCAGGCAACAGCTTAAGGAGACGAGAAAAAGATGACATTGTGTTCTGCTAGGCCTTGGGAAGCTCTAGACTTTGTGAAAGGCACGAAGAGGTATAAGTTAGGCCCAGTATCTCAGAGCTAAGTAGACAGAAGCCCTTATGCTCACTGCTCTATCCCCAAGCCCAATCTCCAGGCCTGCAGGAAGTAGGTGCTCCTAGCCTTTCCACACATAAGCTCGTGGCTTCAATGTAATAGTCATCATAGCCATACTTACCCAGGTGCAGGAAGGCAGTGCTACAGGATGGGGGTGGGGCACTGTGGGTGGATGGGAAGGCAGCTGAGGAAGCTACAGGGTCAGAGTTGAGAAACTCTCCAAAGAGATCAGGCTTGGAGCAGGGCTGGGTGTCTGAGTTGGATGACAGCAGGAACTGGTCAAATGGGTCCACTAGGAGACAGAGGCAAGGCAGGGACAAGCATTATACCTTGGCCTGCATCCCGGGAGCCTTGCTGCCCTGCTCTCAGGCCTCCACTTTCCTCAGCAAAGTGAACTCAGCCCACCCAGCAGCCCACCCAGGGATACATGGACCTTCCTACATCTTAGGACTGTTCCATGGATATAGCTTCACCTGAAGCCAGAGCTGGTTCTGGCTTGTGAGCTGAGACCATTGGAACTAATGCAGTCACATGCGGTTTCTACAGAAGGTGGTTCCCACCAGATGTCAATATAACAGGATGATCCTTTTTCTACATGGCAGGAATAGTTAAGCCTTGTTCATTACTACGAAGCCAATTTTCTGCATAACTGAAACGCATACCAGTGTCAGGGACTTTTCCTTGTAGGTTGCTCTGCAGCCCAAGAGGAGAAACTGGGCTTGCTAGCAGCAGTGGAGCCTCACCACCAAGCAGGTCACCAGGAGGCCCTACTTGAGCAGCATCAGATGGTTCAAGAAGGCAGCTCAACAGGTCAGTGTTGCTAGATGGGACCCCACAAGCCTGTAAGGGGGCAGCAGGCCTTAAGTCCCCCTCAGAGTGTAGCCCCAGGAGATCTACACCTTCTTCGGGCTGTACAGGCTCCTGTGGGGCAGCCAGCATGCCCACATCAAATATTAAGTCTTGCTGTCTGGTCCCAGCAGCCAGCCTTGGTGTATCTTCTCCAGCCCCTGGTTTCCTCTCCTCACTGGGGAATGAAGCCTCTTCTTCATCTGATACTTCACTTCCATCTCTGTCTGCAATCAGGACAGACTGACTCTCCTTAGGAGAGGTATTGTCTATACCAGTCTCTGGTTCTTTTTCCTCTGTGGAAAGAAAACCAATGGTTGGTTGACCCACATGCTAGAGCAGCTATGGGAGAGCAGAACAAGCTGACATAAGCATAAGCCTCAGCAGGGCCCAGGTTGTAACCTTACAGCCCACACCAGGACCCTCATGTCAACCACAGTGGGCTATCTTAAGCTTCAGAGCACATTTCTTGAGGTTTGAGCTTCAGAGACCACAATGGAGCCATAATACTGGCCTCTATCCAACAACACAGAAGCCCAGGCTCAAACAAGGTACATCTGCTAGCTTCTCCATCTCTATGGAAAAGACTTGGTAAAAGAAAGCCTAGTAGGGGACACACCATAGCATTTCCTGGGGAAATGTCCTTTCCTGAGTGGTAGTGGCATACCCTGGATTTTAAGTTAGGGAGCCAAGTGGTAGGTGAATCCTAGGTGTTTAGTTGTGTTAACTAGGCTATGAGACATGAGGAAGAGACTAAGATGCCTAGTAGAAACTGGAGGCAGTAAGAAATAAAGTAATTCCCAGGTGGGGATGTGATCAACCACCACCGTTTAGTTTATCCCTCTACTGAAGACCTTCCTCTGCTCCCCGTGGGCCTGGTAATGAAACTATGTATATAGGGACTTGGTCTGCAAATGACTTCAAGTCAATAACGAAATGAAATTGATACCTTGGGCTTTGTGGGCATGTGTGTGTACGCCCATTTGGGTGTGTGCATTCGTGTGGTGTGTGTGTGTGTGTGTGTGTACTTATTTCTGTGTTCAAAGAATTCATGCTATTCTTAGTTTGTGTGCCAGACAACAAGGCTAAATGTGTAGCTCAGTTGTAGAGGATTTGTCTGGCACGCATGAGGCCTTGGCTTTGATCCCCATTGACATAAATCCTTCTAAAACTGGCCAATGTGTAGGGCTACAGCCCCTGTAAGGAGACCTCAATCAATTCTGCTTGTCTCCATGAGATACCTGTTATCCTAAGTACCTGAACTCAGCATATGGCCCTTGCAGAATGCTGCAACAGTGTGGTTAATGCCAGAAATTAGTAGTGACAAGAGAGCTCAGGGTCCTGTGACAGACTGGACCCCACTGAAGAATGATTAGCTATGCCCTATGCCTACCCTGCCAATCCAGTGTGTGAAGAAAGTGGTTGGTGTCCGTACTGCTGCTCTGCGGTGAGTCCGACTCTGTGATCTCAGCCTCCGGAGACCCTGCCTCAGCATCATACTGAGCTGTGGAGCCCGGTTGCCGGGGTAGCTCCGGCTTCCCTGTCAGGAAAAGGCTGGCATCAGGCCACCAGTGCCAGGTACAACACAGGGCAAGGCACAGTCAGAACACAGGATACAGTAGGCCATAGGGGCACCTGCACCAGTTCCTTGAGAACAACAAGGTCTGGATATTCAGTGCTGTGCCCCATTCATGAACACACAGAGCACACTCATAGAACATATTACACACACACACACACACACACACACAAACAAAAACATGTATGTTCCTTTTAAGAATACTTATAAATTGTTCCACCTTCAATGTGGCATTCAAATTGTCATGTCCAGAGTATATGACCTAAGTCAACTTATGGTACAAACCTAACTTTGAAGGAAATCCTTCCCAGTCAGAGATTCATGTTAACCCCAAAAGTAGGTCAAGGATTCATATACTCAGAGAACAACAGGATTCAATACCAGAGCAGTGGTTCTCAACCCTCCTAATGCCACAACCCTTTAATACAGTCCCTCATGATATGGTGACCACCCCAACATAAAACTTTTGTTACTATAACTGTAATTTTGCTACTGCCGCGAATCTTAATGCAAATATTCTTGGAGACTGGTGTGCCAAAGGGTTGTGACTCGTAGGCTAGGAACCGCTGCTCTAAGGTTGCTTTTGCACAGCAAAGAGAATAATAGACTTTCCTGCTATGCCCATGTCTGGTGGCCCAGGCGTTTCATGTGGTTTATGAACTCATGAAGGGACCTCAGGATCATAGTGTCATGTCTTTCCCTTCCCTGGTATCAGAGCTGTATCTTTATCTAACAGTGAGTTTCCACTAATAAGCATAGAGCAGGTGGGGATGACCAAAACCAGGGGGAGAGGTACTGCCCAGCCTGAGGCAGAACTCTGTTCCTGTAAATCTTACCTAGAAGTAAAAGTAACTAGAATTGGGTTCCAGGCAAGTGCACTGAGAGCCAGGACACATCTTACCAAACTTAGACAGAATGTCCTGCTGCTCTTCCCTGTTGGAAAAGAGGATCTTGGGGTTTAACCCCCTTAGGCTGGTATTCTCCCAAGGTGGAGCTTCTCGGCTGGGCCTGTCTCTAGGCTCCACCTCTACTTCCAGGTTCACCTGGAACAGATCTGGGTACTTCTCTTGAATATCACAAGCATCCAGGTCATATCTACAGGCAAAGAGAGAGAATGAGTGAGTATGGCCAGGGTGTATCAGAAGTCCTTCAACATCCACAGAAAGGATCAGAGACAATAGGAGCATAACCATCCTTACCCGTGGAACATGGGGACTTGAGCAGGGCTGATGCACACACGACTACTGCCCTGCTTCCCTAGTGTCAAGGAAGGGCTTCCCTGTTGATGTGGTAGAGTACTCAGTACTGTGTTGGGAAACACAGAAGTTGCTATGGGAGGCCAGGTGCTCAGAGTGACCACAGAATAACTGCCATAGCATAAATTCTAAATCCAGAAAAACAGGAAGGCAGGTTCCACATAGCAGACCTGTAGCCTGACCGGAGGCCCTAGGCCCCACCCCTTACCTCCAAGTAGACACATACTACAGGCACTTGATTGGTTTAAATCAGGTACACTGAAATCTTAAATAAATTTTTATAAAAATATGTACACTTTGACAAAAATACCGACTATTAGGTAATCATAAATCTAAGACTTCCAGGATTTAACCATTATAAGCTAGAAACAAGGCTTGCTGAAGGCTCAGGGAGGCAACCTGGGCAGTGAGAAGAGGGAAAAAAAGAGGGGAGGCCATGGGGTCTTCAGACACCAGAGGAATGTGGGGAGCAGGGGAGGCTGGGCTAGGCCACCCTGCAGGCACCAACTTTAGCCATTTTAGAAACTGTTCCCATGTGGTAGTTCCACACTGCTCCAAGAAATCCTACCTTCTAAACACTCAGAGTCAAAAACATACTCATTTGCCACCCAATATCTTTTACATTATACTAAGTTTTGTACCTATCAACACCACTGCCAACAAAATCTAAGAAACACATATAGCAATGGTGATCCACTTTCAGGGGTCTCCCGGGTGTCAAGGGAGGCCACATACTCTTGGTCCTAAGGGAGCCTCTGAATCTGTGTGATTCTGTAGTTACCAATTACCACTGTGTAAGGAAAGCTGGGGAGAGCAAAGTGGTTATGTGGGTGGCAAAGCAATGGTTCACTTCATTTACTATTATAAAAAGCAGGCAGATGAGCCCGCAATGTTTTAGACCCCTACTTTACTACTTCGTGCCTAGGATGCGACCCTCTGCACACTGGAGAGCACAGCACAGGGCAGAGCAAGATGGCTCTGTGACAGGGGTTTTCCCTCCATGTGTATCTTTCCACTGGGATATAACTTAATAACTACAGCAGCTAGGCTTATACGCAGCTGATGGCTACAGGGAGGAGAGGCTGAAACTTGCCATCAATGAGGATGGAAGAACAAGGCAGGAGAGCCCACGGAGAGTGTTCTGTACACTTGGCAAGCTCAGCCTCTAAGGCAGGTTGATGAGTTCTGGGGACAGGTCATTTCTTACTTCCCTGCCCAACTGACCTTGAGACTGCCCAGCCTAGCCAGCAGGGCAGTGAGGGCACAATGAGGGTGTGTGAGCAGTGGGGTAGGGAGCTGGGTTTCGAGTCACAGGGCTTCAGAGGCCCTGGAGGCTAGATACTGGTATGACTAGGCTCCAATGGGAAGTCAAGGGGATTCTCACACATGTAGTATCTTGTAAACAAACTTCTGATTTGCGTCATGACTGTAGCATAGTATGATGAAATCCCTCTTGGACCCTCATTCAGTCACAGGATATCTCAGATCTCCTGTGTATCCCACGACCAGATTGACTCACTCAGGCTCATCTGATGGTGGTGTCCCAATTCTTTTCTACCACTACAGTCCAGCCGCTCTGTAGAGCAATCCTGCTGCATATGTATGTATGCTTCTCTTGTCAATGCTCTTGCCTTACTGCAGGCTTATATAGCCAGTATACTCAAATAAAACAATTTTCTGTGGTCTGAAGTGTCCCCCAAACTTAAGCAACAGTGGACACTTCAAAAAAGAGAAATCAGGTTTTTTTTTTTCCAGTTACTGAGGTTTGAAAAACTGAAGTTATTGTATAAAAGATCTATATAATGATTTGCTTACTTGTTCTGCTTGCCTCCCCCCACCACCAAAAAAAAAAAAGAAAAGAAAGAAAAAAGAAATGACATCAACTGTAATTTATCCATTCTGTGATTGGGTATCCACAAATATATGGATGGTCTGCTGCTGCCTCACTGGCCCTTCAGCACACTACACCTCTACACTGCTATCTCTCAAAGCATTTCACCTTGTCACTGATAGTAATAGGTCTTTAGCCTACATTTGTATGGTAGGTTCCATCACTTTTAGCCTTTTATGTCTTCACATATATACTTCTAAAACTTGGCTCCTATAAACTACACACATTTGAGGTCTAATTTTTAGCTGGGTTGTTTACTTAACAACTCCAATATTTTGTATATCTGGAATCAGACCAACACACTAGGGATGAACCTGTTGCTGTATTGCTTGTCTTCCTTCCATCTCTTTTGGTTCTGTTTCTTCCTTTCTTCATTTTGATCTTACCTATATTAAATTATATTTTGTGTTCCACATTTCATCTCCTCTATCTTTATTAGGCTCATTATTGCTTTCTGTGGAATCGTAACATACTTCCTTGACTTGCAATTAACACATTGCTGACTTTCAGGCCTCAGAGCCTGAGAGATCATTTCATATCTTGACTCTTTGGTGCTGCTGTTAGGTATTTTACTACAAACAAATCTCGTTCTTTCTTTTTCCCTCCCTCACCCCCTTTTATATTGGATAGGATCTTTCTACACAATCCTAACTGTATTGGAACTTGCTATGTAAACCAAGCTGGCCTTGAACTCACACAAAGCTGACTACTTCTGCCACCCAAATGCTGAGACTTAAAGGTGTGCACCACCATTTCCAGTTCCAGACAAATCTTAAATCCAATGTTAATGAATGATTTCCGATGTGTTAGGTAGTGAACACACACTTAATTTTACTCACTACAGTGAGCATCCCAAATTTCCTCATGTCTTATAGCTAGTTTCAGGCTTGCTTCTAGTTTGTTCTGTCTGCCCTTTGGTACTAAACTGCCTCTCTCTGTTTCCCTGAACACATTTGCTAAATTAATCACACCATACAAGGTCACTTTCCCTAGATACAGAATCTTCATACTTCCATCACTCCTAAGATGATACTGCCCTGACTTCTGGCTACTAGCCCTTCAGTTCATTGACAGATGTTAGCCTTGCCACTATGACAATCATGACATCTCCCTACCAGGTGCTTTCAGCAATTTAACTATGTTCTGAAGCAAGGGTTTCTCTTTTTGTTATTTGCAAACACTGCGCGGTATGTACAGCCCTGACACCTCACTGGCAGATGTTGGCTATTTTTCCTGGAGCTGAATCTGCTCTTCTCCTTTGCCTTCAGACCTGGCATTTATCTGTCTTTTTAGATCCAGTCTTTCTTCACCTCCTCTGTGCTCAGTCTAAAGAATATATCTTTACAATAAACTGTGACTGTTCTGCTGCCAAGACAATTCCCACATTCTTCATGTCAGCTGTGTTTTCAGTTCTAGAAATCTTATCTACCTTGTCTCCACATTCTAGGTCTGCTGAAATGCTCCATTTTCACCTCTGATTTATTTTTAAAAATTTATTATATTTTAATATATTTAGTTTGTTTGTGTGTGTGTGCATGCACACAAGCATTACAACCTGAATTAAGAAGTCAGAGAATAACTTGCACAGGCTATTTTTCCTTCCACCCTATTGGTGCCTATAATCAAACTCAAGTCATCAGGCTTGTTAACAAGCACCTTTATTTTCAGAGCCATCTTGCTGGCCCTCTTTGATTTCCTGAATATACTGTCTTGATCCATTTTCTGTTGCTGTAATAATATCATAACTGATTCAGAGGAAATAAAGGCGTATGCTTTTCATGGTTCTGAAGGCTGAGAGGTCGGAGACTGGGGCTGTATCTGGTGAAGGTGTCTTGACTGGCAGAAGCACTGTAGGGTCCTAGTTGGCTCTGGGCCTCATATGGCCAAATACAGTGTCCTATCCCAGGCTTCTTCCTCTTATATAAACTACAGTCCTATGTTCATGGCCTCATTTAATCTTAAGAGCCTTCCAAAAGCAAGACCCAGACAGCATAGTCAGATGAAGTCACCAGGCCTCTTAATAACTCTCAATGGGAATTAAATTCCAGCATGAACTTGGTGGAGGCATTCAAACCACTGCAATACTAATCAGAACTATTAAAAAATTTTGTTTATTAACTCTAATACCTGAATCATATAACTCTTCTGCCTCCATTTTCTTGGTCTTCAATCATTTTGTCTTTTACAAAACAAAACAAAACAAAACAAAACAAAAAACTGACCATGCTTCTATGGTGGTTAAAACTACAGAAATTACTGTCTGCAAGAAAAAGAATGAGGCACCTGCAATCTCAGCACTTATGAAACTGAGGCAGGAGGATCAACATGCCTGGGTAACATAGTTGGTATGAGTCTAAGCTACAGAGTAAGAGACCGTGTCTCAAACAAATAAAGAGTAAGGCATTACTATCAAAAAGATACAAATGCAAGAGATTAGCAAACATCATATATACACCTACATGGTCTCCTGGAGTTGTGACCTGTGGTATGCTCTGTCTAGTGCTTCCACTGGGGGAATACAAAGAACAAGAACACAACATGCCAGGGGGCATATCCCTGGTCACTCTCTGCTCATGCCTGGAACCCTCATTTCCTTTTACCCAGGGCTGACGAATGTGCTTGATGATGGGGAGAGTCCACCAGCAAGACCCACACAGGTGAGTCTGAAAATAGATCATGATGCTTATAGGCTATACCAACAACCTTGAAGTGGTCAGTGATGCCAGCTGTGTACCACAAGCTAGAGCCTATTGCTAGAACCCAATATACACATCACTATCCCACAAGTCCTGTCACCTAAGGAGTCATTCTTCTGTAGTGTTTGCTCCTATGTTTGTCTGTAAAAGCAGACCAAGTTTCTAGAAGGTAGGACCAGAACATTATTTCCCAACTCTGTACTGAGCAAAGAAACAAATATAGCGTAAACTTTGCTACACCACAGGTTATGCCACATCCAGACTTAACTGGCTAAATTCTATAAAAAAAATGCATAAGGTCAGTCCAAAGGTATCAGGAACCAAGTGGGAGCTAACTTGGGTCCTTCGTAAACTGTGAGGGACAGGAAACAAACAGGCTCAGGGCCCAGGTTCAGCTTTACAGTCAGCATCACGTGGTAGGTCTCTCACTTGCTAGCCTTTTTTTTTTTTTTTGACTGACCCATATGCATGTGTTCAGCTAGTGGTTCTGGGTACCTGTCCCTCTCCAACAGCAGCACAGTGCAACACCAACATACTTTGCAAATTTCACAGTGGTTGCGTTTCGAGGCACGAAGCCAGTGTGGAACTGGATCTGGAACATTTTCATGGACGCCATCTACAAGAAGACCAGCAGGAGAACCCATTGAGAGTGCATACTAACTAACTAACTCTGGATCAGAGTTCTTCCCCAAGAATATAAGCTGCCAGATTGGGTCCAACTAATCTGTTCTCAACAGAATTCAAGGACAGATAGGGTAACACTATCTGGAGGCTGGGCCCTGCCAAATGCTTGGTGAGAGTAGAGAAGATGCCTACGTAGGGGCTAGAGCAGCTTGGGCTGAGGCAGGAGAGGTGCCGAGACTAAGTACAGACAGCTCTTTATGAAGATTACAGCTTATGCTCAATGGGGAAATTCTGGACCTTTCAGGCTAAAACCCCCTTTGCCCTGTGAGCACTGAAGACTGGCACAAACACTTATGGAACAATAGCTTATAGCTCACTGGGTCGTAAGGTCAACGCAGAGGCCAAACCACACAGTACCACTCACCTTGGCCTGCAGCCTCCCTCCCAATGTGGATCTGGCATGGTAAATGATGATGAGCACATCTCCTTGAACTGTTATGCCCAGGGGGATGACAGCCTTGCCATCCTCAATTTTAAATTCCCTAGAACACATTGAGACATTGGCTTATGTAAGTATAAACAAACAAACAAACAAACAAAATGAGAGCTCTAAGATGTTACCAAACACTTGAATTCATACCTTCTCTGGATGTTTATGTACCAAGTTATTCCAAGAAGCCACTCTTTTTTTGTTTGTTTGTTGAGACAGGGCTTCTCTATGTAGCCCTAGCTGCCCTGAAACTTGCTCTGGAGAACAGGCTGGTCTCGAACTCAGAGATCCACCTGCCTCTGTCTCCTGAGTGTATACATTCTTGTACATAACTCCTCTTTCACCACCCTCAGCCCAACATGAAATCATTTGTACCTAGCACAGGTCAATCAGAATACAAGGTACTTTCTGCTTCAGAAGTTTGCAAGCAGACTCAAAACAACAAGGGATAAGAAATCCCAAATCTGTACTCACTTCATCCTGTCATATTCCTGGGATGTGGTGGTTACACGCTCCTCTCCAACATAGACCTCACAGAATGGTCGGCAGCCATTCCTCTGCTTGCTGAACAGTGGCACAGGGGTCATGACAACAGATTTCACCAGCATTGGCTTGCTATGGGGCGTGATGGGCTCCTCTGCCACCATGTCACATACATATTCAATGTACCTAAGGTAGACATGCACCTGTCACCCAGGCATGTGATAATTCCTCAGGGGACAGAGACATCAGACATTTTTCCTTCTCAAATATAAGTAATGCCATAAATCTCCCTTTGAAGGTTTTAAATGTTCTTCAAAAATCTGATACCATATTTTTAAATCCTTTGAGATTTTCTTTTTCATCTATGATTGTTTAGAAGAAGTTTCATTTAAAAATATCTAGTGTTTTCTAGATTATGTTAATGATTTCTTGTCTTATTATCCCTTAGGGCTGAGAACATATTTTGCATGTATAATTTCAATATAATTTTTCTTTTTTAAATTTAGGGGCTGGAGAGATGGCTAAGCAGTTAAGACTAATTGCTGCTCTTTAGAGGACCCAAGTTTAATTCTCACACCCACATCAGACAGCTCACAATGACCTCTATCTCCAGAACACACACACACACACACACACACACACACACACACACACACACACACACACACAGAGTCTTCAAAAAACAAAACCAAATTTGTTGAGGTTTAACTAATGGTTCAAAATGATGTTGCTTTGATGTTTCACATGTATTTGAAAGAAGTATATCTTTCAATTTATGGTGAAATATTCTACAGCAGTCAGTCAATGCTATGGAGTCACTGATTTTATGTGTACTTATTCTACTGACTACTGACAGAAAGATGCTAGGAGTCTATGTCATCATTTTAAGATTTATTTTCATTTTATGTATGCCAGTGTTTGTCTCCATGTATACTGGTCTATACACCACTCACAAACCTGGTGCCCTGGGAGACCAGAAGACCTGGAGCCCCTGGGACTAGAGCTGTACATAGTTGTGAGCCACCATGTGGATGTTAAGAATTGAACCCAGGTCTTCTCTGCAAGAACAGCAAGTACTCTGAAACACTTAGCCATTTCTCTAGCTTTGCCACATCATATAAATTTTGATTTAAGACAAAAGCCACATAACCCAGACTGGCCTCAAACTTCTTATGTAACTGAAATTGGCTTTGAACTCTTGCCTCTGACTTCCAAGCACTGGGATTACAGATATGTGCCTCTATACCCGGTTGTTTGTTTTGTTTTTGTTTGTTTTTTGAGCTAGGGTTTTGCTCTGCAGTCTAGGTAGTCTCGAACTTACGGTCATTCTGCTCCTGCCTTTCCAGTTCTGAGATGATAGCGATACACCACCATGCTCAACTTGAATTTCTTTTGAATGATGATAGAGCTGCTCTTACTTTCTTTTGGGGAGTGATGTAGTGGGACATCTTTGTGTCAGGCTCCCTCCCACCAATTGTGTGTCCTCTGGCAGGGGACAGGGATGAGAATCAGCTATCTTCTTCAACCAACACGGGTGAAGGTAAGCAATTCTCCTGTAGACTTGTCTCAGTTGTAGGAGACAGGAAAGTGTGGAAGCCACAAACTTAAGTCTATGTTCACGTGATGATTAGCCAAAGGCAAAAGGAATGAGGGTATGCACAGCTGAGTCTTGAAGTAGAGCCAAAATGAAGGGGAAACAAGCTCTCTTGGATGTCAGAGGTTGAATCTTCCCCTGACAATGTGGCTGGGCCCCCAAATGCAGCCTGTGACTAGAGAAGGACCTGTTGTTGGTGTGTAGGACAATCCATAGGCCCTACAGCAACAGGGCACTGATGCAGGCTGCTCTCTGCTGCTGCATACCTATCTCCTCAGTGCCCACATCCTTGCTCTTTGACTGGAGCTCTTAGAGTCTTTGTGCTCTCAATGCCAACATGCCACGGACTAAAATTTGTATTTTCTTCTACTCATGTTCTTGGCTTCATTTTTCTTCTTTAATTCACTCTGGCTAAATAAACATTTTAATGCATTCATCTCCTTTCTTCCACTGACTTATTAATCACTGTGCTTAAAACAATCTTCATGTCTTGCATGGTGGAACACACCTTTAAGGCTAACATGTGTGAGGCTGAGGCTGAGAGGCTCTCTAAGATTTTGAGGCCAGTCTGGTCTCCATAGCAAATTCCAAGCCAGACAAGGTTACATAGAGAGGTTACGTATCTCAAAAAAAAAAAGATGTGTAGGATCTCTGTGAGTTCAAGGCCAGCCTAGTCTACATGTGAATTCCAGGACAGGCAAGGCAAAGTAGAGAGTGACCTTGTCTCAAACAAACAAACAAACAAACAAACAAACAAACAAACAGGAGGAAGGAAGGAAGGAAGAAAGGAAGGAAGGGAGGATAGGGAAGGGAAGGGAAGGGAAGGGAAGGGAAGGGAAGGGAAGGGAAGGGAAGGGAAGGGAAGGGAAGGGAAGGGAGGATAAGGTAGGGTAGGGTAGGGTAGGGAAGGGAAGGGAAGGGAAGGGAAGGGAAGGGAAGGGAAGGGAAGGGAAGGGAAGGGAAGGGAAGGGAAGGGAAGGGAAGGGAAGGGAAGGGAACTCTTCATTTGTTGGCCAGGGGTTTCTGACAGTCTATAATTCATCCTTTCTTGCAAGTGGCTTCCTTCTCGCTGGCTCAGTTTGTCTGTGTTTAGGATACTCAGGATGAAGTAAGAGAATATGCAAGGATTCTGCTCTTGTTCTCAGAGATTCCTGGGCCTGTGGCTGTAGCTGTAGCACTGTGAATCCTGGAGATGCTCGTGTATTCAGTGTTTCGTTCTCCACTTAACTTTCCTCTGGTATTCATTTACAAATGATTGGTCATTTGCAACAAACCATTGGGTTTCTGATCTTTTGTTAGTTTTCAGGTGAGCAACACCTGGTGATTTGTCTTTCAGATCACTGGTTTACTCCTGTTAGAGTCTACCCAAGAGTCTGAGATTCTCACACTACTACTATGTACACACATCTCAATCTTCTTTGTTTTCCTTGCTAGGGTCTCTGGCAGACTCATCAGCTATTTTAAATTTCTTTCTGAATTCCAATGTACTCTTTGGTTCTGTCTATTTCTCTCAAGACCCAAAGGGCCAGACAATGCATATATTTCCCTCCCCTTGTTTTCTGGAGACTGTGGAGAATAGACATTAAGGCACAGACACTGTTACAATACCCCAAAGCTTTACCCGTGACCACCACAGTGTTCTGAGTCTTCTCATATGGTATCCAGCCAAATCTGTCCTGACAGCAAGTGCTTCATCTCCCCAGTGACCTTTAGATCTAGGGCAAGTTGATGGCATGAGGGTCCCAGTTTACAATGGGTTTTAAAGCGGACAGATATGAAGTTGCCGCAGTAACTATTAGGACATGAGTGATACTATGTCACTGTGCCTCCACGAGAACCGAGGATTCATGGTAGAGTACCAAAGACATTGTCTTGTTTTATGCTTCACATACTCAGTATCTCTGCTGCTCACACCTCCTGCCCAGTAGGACCCAACATGTGGAAAACAGCTAAGAGCTCAATTGCTGAAATCCTTCCAGCCACCCCTAGCAGAGGCTAGAATGGGGACACAGATGCAAAGCTACTCTCATGTGACCTGAGGAACGCACTGCCGTCATGACTCTACCAACCAGGCAGTAAGCAACTAAGGTGGGTCCCATTCATAAGAGAATTGTGCACATCGGAAAGAGTACTAATTACTCCCACTGACAAATATGGAGCCCCTTACTGGCTCGGACCTTTGCCTCATAATAGCATCCATATTGGCTTGTTGTTTGATGTTCCACCCACCCACTTTCTCAGAGAGGAGGTTGATCCATGTTTTCCAAGTACTCATTAAGACAGAGGGAGTTTATGCTGGATGGACAGTGCCTCGCTAGACCTGGACTTCCAAATGAAAGTCTTGCTCTAGGGAAATAGTAAATACATGAATGGACATAGCTGGTAAATGTGGTAGTGCCATAGTGAATGGACAAGGGGACAAAGCTAGGCAGACCACATTACTTTGCTTCTTAACCAGACATGACAGCTCATATCTATAATATCAGCACGAGGGCATTGGCCTAAGTTTGAGACCAGTTTAGCCTACACTGTGAGTTCTAGGCCAGGCTGAGCTTCAGAGTAGATTCCTGTGTCAAAAGACAAAAGGAAAAACAAAAGAAATTGATTTCTTTACACTGCAGGTGAATGACCTACTTATGGCAACAGGAATGTCTGAGTGAGTCTTATATACAGTTTTGTGACCGCAGAGAAGCAGGGTAATAACACTTCACTTTTGAAAGTGTGAAGGTTCACAGTGCATTACCAAATAACCTCCCAAGTCCACATAAGTTTAGATCCCACAGAACAAGTGGCCACATAAAGTTCACACATTCACTGGAATATCTGGTACCCAAGCCTCAACAGGAGGCTGCCACCACAAGTCAGAAGCCATCACAGCTTGAGAGTTTTAGTTGAATGCCAACTATGGCTTATACTTGTTAGGTACCTGTGGGCACAGGTCTGAGGATGAGCTAGAAACCACAGTGATACTAACTTGGCCTTCAGCAAACTAGAGTACCTGACTGCAGGTCTGACACAGTGAAGGCAGCACCACTTCAGGGCCAAAAGAGCTGTGGGCATCATTGACCCCAGCAAGGATCACCTGGTACCTTTTGTGGGATGGCCAAATGCCTGGTGGGCAGCGCTTCATGCTGAACATGTACACAGCAGCCTCTGCAGTGCTGAAGAGACGGCAGAAGCACAGGAATGCACAGACTGCCACAGCAGACGCAGCTCTCCCATCCTACAGTGAAGAAACACTTCTTTTACACATAGGCCCATACACAGAAAGGATGAGGACTCACAACAGCTCCTATAAACCTAACTATCTACGTGGCTAAGGGAAGGAGCTAATGCTAGGTTTGTTTAGGATACATTTAGGAACATATATAAATGTGCTTCATGCAATGAGAATTCAGAGCCCAGAAGATAACAGAGTCATTAGCAAAGTCTACAGGCCAACCTCCCGGTCAGCTTCAAGTCGGCCTTCTAGCCTCACCATGTTCAATCCCTTCCCCGAGACCTCTTATCATCTCCTTTCTCTACACTTGTGTTACTGAGAACCGAGCCTAGGACCTCTTACATGCTAGCTAAGCGCTGTACTCCCAGTGCTCTTTCACTTAGTAAGAGTCAGGCTCTGACTACGTTGTTTAGGCTGACATTTACCTTGTGATCCTTCCGCCTCAGCTTCCCAAGTAGCTGAGATTACCAGCCAGTATTACCAGGTCCATCGTACTCATCATTACACTTGTGCCAGATGTGGTGGTACATGCCATCAACTCCAGCACTTGGAAAACTGAGGCAGATGAATCTCTGTGGGTTAGAAGCCAGCCTGATCTACATAGTGAGTTCCAGAAAAGCCAGACCATATCTCAAAAAGTCAAAACACAGTTGCAGTAAAGCAGAGCTGAGCCCTGAGTGTACTTCCTGTTGGATGTCACACTGTGTGCAAGGTATCCAAGTCTTTCTCCCTCATTATGTAGTTAAGAAAACTTAAGGTAAAAATTCCAAGATTCTGGCAATGCTGGATGTGCTGCTTGGATCACCAGAAAAGAGCCCTTATGAGTGCTACTCATTCCATGGAAGCAGGAACCACCAGGGAGGGGTCTGTGTCCATCAAGCCCAAAGCTCCAAGCACAGAGGTCTTCCTCTGGCTAGTGTTCCCTCATCATACCCAGGACCAATGCTGCTTTGGTTCAGTATATACATCTAACACAACTCACCATGCAATGCACAACACAGACGTTCCTGTGGTCTTCCCGGAGCCAGGCATGCATGTTCCTACATAGAGTATACAAACTGTGGAGATGTGGTGCCCGTCTGACTGCCCAGCCACACTCAGTGACCTGTAGGGGAAAAAGTCCACTCAGCTAAGTTTCTGCACAGTCCCAGGAACCTGGCTGGCATATCCACAGGGTCACTTTGTCTTTGCCTGCAACACTGTTCATTTTAAAAACAACTTTCTCTTTAACCTCTGTGTGCCCATGTACATGCATACACACAAGTGCCACAGAGCATATGTATGTGGAGGACAGAGGGAAACTAATAAGAGTTGATTCTCTCCTTCCACCGCTATGTGAGCCTGACAGAATGAACTTGGTTGTCAGGCTTGACAGCAGATACCTTTAGCCTCCCCCTCTTCCCGTCCCCAAATTGTCCTTTTTGCCTGATTCTATAAATGTGGTGGCCTGAAACTCTGAGCATCTTCCTCAGCTGGGGTTCTCATTTGACATCCCTCTTAGCTAGGAGTGACCTGTGCCATAGGAGTGTTTCACTGATGCTGCACAAAGAACTACCTTTCCTGTGCCAAGGGGAGAAAGACACCCTAGTTTCTTGGGAAGCAAAACTCTTCTCAAGGTTTCTCTCTCTCTTTCTCTCTGTGTGTGTGTGTGCATACGCATGCACACATAGTGTAACGGTTCCTTTAAACTCTGGGATATCTCCACCCCTGGCCACACCTCAAGCCCTAGCCTCTCTGGCAGCTGCTATGGTCAGCTTCCTGCAGCTGCCTGGCACTGTCCACATCAGCCTAGTGCAGCTCCATCACTTAAAACTGTACTTAAGTGGGGAAAATGGCTCAAATCATAAAAGAAGAGTTCAAGGCCACTTACCCGGTTGTGAAACTTGGAAGCCCGGTATATCCTTGGAGAAAGGTTGTAGACAGCATAATGTCCTGGATGCTTAGCATCCAGAAACATTCGCACATCCTCTATATTGTTTTTGATCGCAGACTCCACACCTTCTGCTGGGAATGACATCACTGAAACAAAGTAGGCCAAAGTTAGACACTAGGGGATTGCCCTCTTGGGCTGGGCTAACCTCCCAGCCAGGTAGCTGGCCAAACATAGGCTCTTCTCATCCTCTTAAAGTCTCCCATCCTATGTAGTGGGATGTATATAAACTGCAGTATGGGAAACATTACAAAGTTAACTACAGATGTCTGGGAGAGCTTCGCAGTTACCTGATATACACCATGGTCTTTAGGAACACCAGCTTTTCTCATTACAGTTTGCCTAGACTACCTCGTTTTTAAATGTATATGGTCCTACCATTACTCTCTCTGTATCCTCAGAGTTCCAGTCACACCAGAAGCTGACACTGGCCTTGTCTTTTTCACTGACCAGGAAATATACTCAATATATGTAACCTACCCTCCACACTTGGGGTAATTCTCCAGGTCAAACCTCAGACGGATCCATGGCTATCAAAGAAGCTAAAGAGGCACCTTGCACCTTGGCTACTTCCACTGATCCTTTGTCTACATCCCCTACAGATGTCTATCATCCAATTAGACATACCTGCAATCCTGGATGTGACGTAAGATATGTCCAGATCACCCTTTGCATAGCTGGAACAGAAAGAACACTCAATTGGAATGGAAAACACTTAGCTATAAAAACTTTAAGAGGAGCCTACGTCCTAGAATACTGAGGTAACCTTGCTTACAGGTTGTATCCTCTACGTAGTGTGCATGTGCATGTCTTGTGTAAGCTGACAACCAATGAAAAGTGGAATAAAAGCAGAAGAGAGCAGCCCAGGGAAAAGCTTCAGCCATCTTTTGCTTTCTGAAGTGTTCTCCAACGCAAAAACATTGAGGGCTGATCCTGACAAACAGTAACTAAAGCAGAACAGTAAGTAGCATCAGCCACTGATTCCACTGCTCCAGGGGACTGGATAAGAACGCAAGAGAGCACACCCTGTGCCCTATGAAGATCCGAAAGGAGACAGAAGACACTGCTGGAAGGGAAAAAAAGACATCCCAAATGAGCAAGATATATTACTGCTCATGGCCACCAAAAAGTCTTAGAAACCAATTCCCTAAGTTGGTTTACACAACTGAAAAAAATATAGATCAAAATCTAACTAACTTTGCAAGAACTTGGCAAACTTATTCTACAATTCCTCTCAAAAAAACAGTTATGCCAGAACAGCCAAGTTTCCTTGGAAAGGAGGGAGATGGGTGTGTGTGTGTGTGTGGGTGAACATTGTTGCATAAGTATTTTCAGTACTACACTATAGCTGGGCAGTGAAGTCAGACAGGAAAGTCAGAGACAGAGCTGAGGTAGGCACACCTGGCATCAGCAGAGTCACTATGGGGCCATTACAGAGAGCCAGGTGGAAAAAAGAACAGACATACACTGTACATTCACTAATGTAAAATCTGATTAAGGCAATCTTAACACCTTAAAATGTCATTTGAACCTGTGTAAGTCAGGTTCACTTCAGTTACACAGGACTCCCTGAGGCATAAACCAGGATGTACTAAAATGCAGCCTTATCTGGTGCTAACATTTCTGTGGCGAAAGGCAGTTAAACAGACAAGTCACAGATCAGAACTAACTAGTTCTAATCTATTTCTTCACAAAAACAATTAATAACCCAATAGTATCCAAGATACCAGATATCAGTGATATTTGTCTTTAAATACAGCACTCTGAAGGCAGAGACAGATTTCTGATCTCTGTGATCAAGGCCAGCCTTGTCTACATAGTGACTTTCCAATCAATCAGGGCCATAAAGGTAAAGAGTTGCAGGTTGCAAATATGCAGCAAATGGTGGCATGAAAACAACCTAGCTGTCCCTCAAGGAAGACAAGTGTGCCCAGCATCAGGTCAGGTATAGGAAAGCAAACCTAAGACACTTGGTACACAACGGGTACTGAGTATCACTTAGGGCTCTACACAGTATACCTTAACCTCTGATCCACTTAAGAAAAATCCAGGGACCCTGACAGTTCAACTCTGGGCACAGGTGCAAGGGTATACGAATTAGAGTTGTACTCAGCAGAGACAAGAGTAACCCAGACCGTGGCTTCTAAGACATCCAGCAGCTTCAGGTAACCAAGACAACCTGAAGTGACCAGTTCTGCCACCTGTCACCAAACTCGGGCATCTTCATTGATATAGTCAAAACATGATGGTGTTTGCTGCTACATGTAAGTCAATTTAATAAACATAGGAGTTTATGGAACTCTTATCAGCCATGTCTACTCTAATCCACAGGCTATATGCAGCCTCAAAGATAGTTATGAATAAAGCTCGACACAAGAATCATAAACTTACTTAAAACATCACAAGTTGCTTCAGTTTTAAAGTTTATTATAGCTAATAGTTGTAAGAAAGAGGGCCATGCCATTTGAGTTAGGCATGGAGGTCAGGAATATGGCAGACAAGCAGTCATATGGTGGGAACTGAAGCCTTTGAAAAAGTGAAAAAAGCCCAAAAAGTACTACAGAAAGCTTTGGAAAACATCTGAAAGTAGGAAAGAAGGAAAAGTATGCCTAAGTCTATATTCAGAAAGATGGGCAGACCCAAGAGAACCAAACGGTGACATTGGAGTAACTGCCTCATTAGACCTTTTGCAATGTGGACTAAATAACTAATTGGATTATTGGCTTTTCTGTCATGAGACAGTCATTATCGGACTATCTGGACTATAGCCTGTAAATCAATCTAATAAACCCCATATATAAATATATAATATATATCCTATCAGCTCTATTCCTTTAAAGAACCCTAATACAGAGATCATATCACAATATCAAAAGTTTGGACATGCCTAGTGGTTTAAGCATATATTCCACACAGAAGGCACATGCATATGCATGTTCACATATCTGTATTTCCAAAATGTAGCACATTCATGTGCACTCCTCCATTGGCACAGGCACACATATACAACTGCTAAGGCTACAAACATAAAACCAACAACAACATCAACAAAAAAGGGAAGGATGTTTCACCAACCCAAGGAGTTTGGGGAGCACAAATACTATGATCCAATGGTGCTTACTACAGCAGCAGGCATCCTTGGGCAGTAGGAGCATCCATACTGACAAGAGCCAGTGAGACTGGCCAGGTATCTCAGTCACAGCTACCTCTAGAAAAGCTGATAGAGCAATCTTCAACACAGTGCTTCAACTCACTATCGCTTTGGGGCCATTCATTTGAAGCACATATTCACACCCACTGTGGGTCAGGTCTGATAGTGACTGACTTCTAATAATGAGAATAGGCAGGAACTGCTCTGCAACTGCTTCATTTATTTGATACCAAAGAAAAAGAATAGTGCTATCATGACAGATACTGGCAGAGCTAAGGAGATCATGAGGTGATGCTGTACAAAGCTATCAGGTCCCAGGGACAGGGGTCTCAGACTTGTGATTGTTAGATTTTGGTTTTGTCTTGTTTTGTTTGTTTGTTTGGGTTTTTTTTTGTTTTTGTTTGTTTGTTTTGTCAACCTGAAAGAAGCTGTAGTTATCTGTAAAGAGGAGAACTCAATTAAGGAAATGCCTCCATAAGACTAGCCTATGGGCAGGTGGTCCTGGGCTACATAAGAAAGCAGGTTGAGCAAGCCACAGAAAGAAGTCAGTAAGCAGCATTTCTCTATGGCCTCTGTATCAGTTCCTACCTCCAGAGCTTCTTGCTTTGAGTTCCTATCTTGGCTTCCCTTGATGATGATGAACTTAAACCTAAAAGCCAAAGTAAGTCCACTCTTCTCTACACTGGTTTTGGTCAGTGTTTTATCACAGCAACAGAAAACGAGCTAAGGCAAGGCTCCAGGTTCAAGTCTAACAGACAGTGGGGATATAACACTATGTTGGGGAGTCCCCACACAGGCGAAGAACAGGACAGGACAGGATAGGACAGGGTAGTCCTCACACTTACTCGTACTTACTTAGCCACAGACTGGATGACCTTGGAGGAAGTATCCTTGAGGTTGGTGAAGAGCCGTTCAGTCCCACCCCGCAGGATATCAAGAAACCCACCGTAGGGCTGGTCATACTCTGCCAGAGCCAAAACTATAGGAAAGAGCCAAAGTAGGTCAAGAGTATGCTCCCAAGAAGCTCCACTGCTTCCCCTAACTTCCTCCAACCCACCAGTGAACTGTCTTTCCCATTAGCAGGTGCTAACCTGTTGTTTCCAGCCATTTCAGAAATCTAAAGGGCCGATGGAGGCAAAGAAGGCTATGTGAAAACATGTCAGACCAAGCTTCTGCCTGGAACTGTACCAACTATGGAACACAATTTCAAGGTGGTAACTGCAGGACATGATACCCTTCCCAAAGTGAGTGCAGGTGAAGCCCACAAAAGTGGACTCTGAGACCACAGAATGTGGTGGTAGAGCTAACACATGTTACTTAGGCTTTCAACAGCCCCACAATGAACCCACATAGTATGATGCAAAAGTAGACACCCCAGAACCTGCTCCTCATGGTCCACAACTGTACCACACATGCTAGGCACACAGAGTAAGGACCTGAAGTACCAAGACACTGGGGTAGCCAACCACAGGAGACAAGAGCCTTCTCTCTAGGAAGCAAAGATCCAGAGACGGATTCAAGCTAGCACTTGACATCTCAAAAAAGGAAACTAAGGACAATCAGTCCATGAACATCTTTCTGTTTCAGAATCCTCCTTTCCTTCATTAGTGCTCTCAAGGCAGCCAGTCTTCATGAGATAAAAGGACATTGTTTTATGGCTTGGTTCTCTCAAACTAGCAGAAACAGTCCTCAACCCTTCCCACTGCACCCCAGCTCCTATGACCCCTTCTCTTCTCCTTCTTTCCTCCTAATAGACACCTCTAGTGTTCTGTGACCTTAAGGAATCATCTGCTGACCTTGTCTAAAGTAGAGTTGGCTTTCATGCTCAATTTCTGGGACATACTCTAGAGTGAAAAGGTATCTTCCCTTAAGAAGGATTATTTCCATAGACTTTGAACTATGCAGATGTTCAAGACACAGTGTAGACTACAGAGGAGCTAGAGACCATGGTCAACCATGCCTGGAAGACTTATCCCATTTTATCCTAAATGGTAGGTGAGTTAATACTTGCTTTGAGAAGTGCTAATATAACTCCTATGGGACAGTGATAACTGGTGGCTGCAGGCTGGTCTGTCCTGGATCTTGCTTTAACAACCCTTCGGTTGATCTGAGTGAAAATACCCTGTCAAATTCTGCATTCTATCCTGAGTATATGGCTCAAAAGATCTGAGTACAACAGAATGGTAGAGCCAATACCAGATAAAAACCCCACAGGAACAGGGTTTTGATATCTGCTCTGATGCATATTGAGTACCTAGTAAATAATAGTAGACATCCTTGTAGGGAAAGTACAGTGGGTAGGTTGGGGCACTTACCTCCACTGCTGTTCACGGGGCCCCCACAAGGTGGTTGTGCTCGGGAAGGACCTGAGTTTCCATAGCCACCATTCTGCTCCAGCAGCTATAAGATTCAAAAACATGGCGACAGCTTCATACAAAAGCCAAAGCTAGTTTACAACTGTACTTAGCATTGTGCCCTCAGCTGATGAACAAGCTAAATGGGCAAACCTCTATCTGCTTAACTCTAACATGCAAGGAAAGTGAGTTCTTAGAAGTCTGGGCAGGACTAGAAGAAAACAAATAAAACTTCCATTCACAGCTCTAAAACAACATTCAGGGTTCATGGTAACCTAAGAAGTGATAATTACTTAAATGTTAACACCCTTATCTTTATCAAGACATAGCTAAACCTTTATGGACATAGAATCTGTTCTTCATATTCATTTCCTCCTATTCTACCATCTTGAGCAAATGTATCAAGTGTGTAGCCCAGAACCCTAACACCTATGGTTCTAGTGATGTGTGGGCTCCTCCAACAACTCCTTGGACCAAGCCTGCATTATTCTTTGAACTCAACCCACAGTGCATACTGTCTAAGGAGCTGGTTAGCCCAGAGAACATGTTCACGGGCTCCATAAACACTACAATCATAAAACTCTTGGTGTCTTCACTAGCCAGCAACACTTCTCTGACACCCTATGAAGAACAAGGCCCTCAGTTCTGTTTCCTGCCTTCCTGTGGTCCCCAAGACAGCTAGCAAACACTTCGGTAAAAGCCCAAAGGTAACAGACAAGGCCCCAGGCAGCCCTGCCATAAAGCAACTCCCAACCCCAAATGACTTTGTCTCTCTGACCCATTACCATCATCCAGATTTTCAAAGAAATTTGTCAAAAACATCCCTACCATCTACCTGCCATCTTCAGAACACCCAAATTCTTAAAACATATCCTGTTCCTAGTTTTGGGATCTCCCTAATGCCAACAGAAAGGATATTATCAGCAGGTTTCCCTAAAGGAATAACAGACCTCTTCTACCCACTGCTTCTGAAGATCCCTATGCTCGGATGAGGACTCGGACCAGTATCTCTAAGATGCCCTTTTTCTGCATTCGACCCTAACCCTTTAGCAGCACAGACCTTAGTCACCCTGCTAACTAGTCCAACATCAACAGCCCTTAGGAAGCTCTGCTTCCAGGGGTGAAAAGACCAACAAACAGGAAGCAGACAAAACCAGAACCAGATATCCAGTCTCTGCAGGTTGATTCAGAGAAGGCCTCACGTCAGGAATTACCCAGAAGGTAGGACCACAGACTCTGGCCTGAGCCATGAGCTATCACAGCAAAATGAATATGAATGTTGAACTCCTAGACATGCTCAGAAACTTGCCTGGGCCCTGAGAGTGTGGGCTAGACTTGTGGCTGCTTTAAGAAGTAGTCTTGGGGCTGGAGAGATGGCTCAGCGGTTAAGAGCACTAGCTGCCCTTCCAGAGGTCCTGAGTTCAATTCCCAGCAACCACATGGTGGCTCACAACCATCTGTAATGGGATCTGACGCCCTCATCTGGTCTGAAGACAGCTACAGTGTCTTCTACATAAAATAAATAAATCTTTAAAAAAAAAAAAAAAAGTATTCCTGGCCACAATGCTTTCTTGGACTTCCTGCTTTTCCCAAATACATACAACCATAGGGTGCCTCAGTCCAACAGCCCATAAGGCAGAGTACTGTCAGCAACTATGTGCACTGGACCTGTGTTGAGCCTGGGGATGATTGCAACCACGAAGCCATGGCTGGTGCATGACCGTCAAAACTGTGACATGTACGTAGATAGTAACAATCATCATCTGACCCAGAAAACAAAACAAACAAACAAAAACCAGACCAGACAGTATGACAGAATGACCCTTTTGGCTCATCTGGGTGAGCTTGTCCAGAGTTCAAGACCACCTGAGCCAGGACCCACAGGAGTGCTTGGTGTGGTAGCCCTGAGCCTGTGAGGATCCGTGACTTCAATTAGACCAGATGAAGACATCCGGCTAATGCCAAGAAATCATAGTACCTCAAAGGCCTAGGCATGAACAGTATAGCCTCATGATGTCCTCACCTCTGTGATGGGAGCTTTGGGGTTCACATTCCTAGCTGCTGCAATCTCCTGCAGTTGCCGGACCACTTCAGCAATGGACAGCCTCTCCTCTGGGTTGACCTTTAGCATGGCACCTATGGCAAAGCAGCAGTGTAGGTTAGTCCCTTATCACCTACAGCTGTGGGACTAGGCTGGACAGCACCTCCTGCTACTGCAGAGTTTCAGAACAAAGATCACACTTTATCCACAGAGCTGACTTCAGAAGCAAAGGAGAGAATGACAGAGTGATGACCAGAGAAATTAAACATGTCTATCAGCAGTGGCCACTTAGAATACCATAAGCTTATCAAGAGGTTGGGCAAGTGGGCAACTCTATGAAAAAGCACCCATTAGAATGCTATCAGAACAGCAACGATAGAGGCAAATGTGGACCTGCATAGCCAATGGGTGAGCAGCACCTAAAACCCAACAGGGAAGTTCATCTCAAGTTTCTGCATCAAGCAAATTCATAACAGGAACTTACGAATAAGGTCATGGAAGACTGTGTAACGAGTGTCATTCACAGGAATGGAATACTTCCCATTGACTATCCGAAGTTTTGCTCCATCCTCAAAAGGATGCTGCCGAAAACACAGCAGGTATAAGATACAGCCCAGTGCCTGTGGGGGAAAGAGATGAGAGAACGGTGTAAGAAACAGGGTAAAGACTGAATGAGAAAATGCAAGAGGAACCAAGGCTGAGTGCTGAGAGTGGGGAGGAACCGTGCAAGGAAAAAAGGGCACAGGCTCAACAGGGACCGGCAGGGAAGGAGGGACCCAGAGGACAAGGTCACCAGCAGAGGGGTATAAAAGAGCTGCCCCTTCTTAGTGACCTTGAAGGGCACCAATCAGGCTGTTGTCCTTTGTTGGTTATAACTTAAAAAAATTCCAACCTAGGGCGTTAAGAGGTAGTTGAATGGTTAAGAGTACATACTGTTCTTCTAGAACCCAAGTTTGGCTCCCTGCACCCATGCTTGGTTCTCACAACCACCTGTAACTCCAGTTCCAATGAGATTTAATGCCTCTGGCCTCCTTGGCACCAGCACTTAAATGCACACACCTACCCACAGGTATATACATAGACATAATTTAAAATTTAAAAAGTCAACCTAGCAAGATGGGCCAGTGACAGCAATTCCTTCCATGGGAAGATTCCCACCTTTTCCAACATAAAGAACTTTCTAGGTCACAGCAATAAATCCTATGCTATTGCTATTCAAATCAAAAGACTCCATTCAAAAGTATACAGTTCCTACTCAAAAACAGGTTTGTAGATGGGTAAGCACCCTAAGGACCTTACCACACAAGGGCACAGCAGACACCAATGATGAGCTCCATGCAGATAAGTCACAGCTTTTTATTGGGCAGTGTGAAGGGCATGGAGGCAAACTGGGAATTTCCACAGGACTGACCCGTTCTTGTGGTTTGTTCTAATTACCACACCCACCAATGTGAACAGGGGGTGCTGAGGGATTGGGGTTGTATACAAAGGCAGTAGCATTATACAGATACCTAGATGAACCTAGAGGGGTCGCGTTGTGTGCTGAGAATACTCTCGGGGGCTGATGTCCCTGTCCCTAAGAAAATGATGGTTCTGGTCAAAGCAAGGAAGGCACAATGTAAAACAGGTATCATGTGTGAAATAGTATTTTTGGTATTGTTCTATTTTTTACCACACAAGTCCTAAAATCCTTGGAATTTTCTAAATAATTGCTAGCCAGATGGGGCAGGTCATGAGAAAGACCAAGACAAAATTGGGATCAGAGGCCTCAACCTCTGGAAGGGCAGAGAAAACAACAGTTAAGCTGATTGCCCCTGCCCAATGTTGTACTCAATCATGAGGTCTCCATAAAATACAGTACCAAGATTCTCCTGAGCTCTTAAGATAGCTGAGCAGATACAGGATCTCAGAGGGGAGTATACCTTGGTAGAGTAGTGAGGCTCCCATCTGGTCTCCTAACAGGCTCTATGACTCCTTCCATCATATCAGTTATAATATCATTAATTACCATTAATGATATTATATAATATAAAAGTAGTAAATACTCATAATTGTGTCCCTAAGCTTTATGAGCTGTTATAGGAAGTTAAGCAAGACACAGGAGGGGCTTGTAGGAAGCTAGGCTCGTTCGTAGTCAGTCAGAAGCACAGGCAAAACAACCTGTGACTGCTACAGAAGGGGTGGACATAGGCATGCTGGACTAAGCTTCACCCTGTGGTAGCATGAAACCACATCTGGCAAATAGATTCATCAACTTATTAGCAATGGCTTGGCCTAAGAATGCCCCTGGGGTGTTCTCTTGGGATCTGACTGCTTACTGTCCATGGAGACAGATCTTCTGAGGTCACATAGGTCTCTTGTGTCAACTGTACTGGTGTGAAAGGAAAGTGGCTGCCTGTGACAGATGAGGCGATAGTCCCAGAGAGAGCATTGCATATCCTTGCAGAGACATCCTTGGGTCTAGAACTAAAGACTCCAGAAGTAGAACAGGAACGGAAATGGTCTGTGTTGCATATGATATCTTTGCAGACGCAAAGTCATACACTGTTACTCTATCTGCTCTGTTTTTATTTTGTTGTTGTTTGTTTTGTTTTTTTAAGATTTATTAACTTATGTGTATGACTGTTTTTGCTTTAATGTATATCTGTGTACCATGTGCATGCCTTGTGCCCCTGGAAGTCATAGATGATTTGTGAGCACTGGGACTTGAACCTGGGTCCTTTAAAAGAGCACCAAGTGTTTATAACCTCTCCAGCTCCCCCTCCAATTGCTCTGTTAATTCACCTCTTCTAGAAGCAGTCACAAGTGATACTTGAGAAAATCAAGGTGAAGAGCAGGGAAAAAAGAGAAGGAAGCCGATAAGACATGAGGGCCTACGACAGACAAGCTGGAGGCTTCTGCAGCTCATGACGTGAGCTACCTGACCAGACAACCGCAAGAGAAGCACTTAGGTCTCACCCAGATATCCTGCTTTTCGCCAATGGGGAAGTTGGAATACAGGTCTACAATTTCTGGTGTTCTGTACATGGGTGTGGTGTTCCTTGTAATCTGAAGAAAACACAAATATTTCAAAGTAAGTTATACATAAGCATTATTTTTTTGTTTTACACAAGAGGCCCTACAACTTTCTAAGCTCTCTACTAAAGGCTAGCAGCAGTGACTTTTCCTCCCACTGTGTTCTGGAGGGACCTCTGCTCACTCACCTGGTCACACAACGCTGCACCACCATGTTCCTTACGGAGGTAATCTCTCATTTCACGCAGGAGTAACGAAAAGAATCAAGCCAAAACATTCCCCCACTGGGCTATTTTATGCCTTCAAGGGAATCATGTTGTGCCTGGCATGAGAAGTCTACTTCAAAGTGACCAAAGAGGCAAGCTTACATGAGAGGCACTATTCTAATGAGCAAATAGAAGTATTGTACCAGAAGAAGCCTCCAGATGAGTTCTACTGGGAGAAATAAGTCTGTATAGCCCAAGAATAATGGAATCTGTCAGCTGGTCATGTTTAAAAACTGAGAGACAGGAGCAAGAGGTTAGTCAGTAAAGTGCTTTGTTGTACAAAAATCAAGACCTGAATTTGATCCCTAGAGCACACAAAGAAAAAGCTGGTATGGTGGCAGGGACTTGTAGTCCCAGTGCTAGGAAGACAGAGACAGACAGATCTCTGGGGCTTGCTGGCCATCCAGCTTAACCCAATTAGTGAGTTCCAGGCCAATGAGACCTTGTCTCAAAGGACAAGGGGGATGGCTCCTAAGGATAACTCCTGAATTTGTCCTTTGGTCCCCATATATATATATATATATATATAAGTATGCACACATGTGCACTCACCTATACATGTATATACATACAAAACTGAGACCTGCTAGGTCCCCCCAAGAAATAGACTCATGTGGGAAATTAACAGCAGACTCATATAACAACCTCCAGACTATGATTTAAACAAGAGTAAGCCAACATGCTTTACACACTGCAGAAAGACAGGCACCAAGGCCTCAGACAGGCAATGGCTTCTTATTCAGTGGAAGATGCAAGCCAGTAGAAAGCCAACATGAGAGGCCTCTCTAAGGATGACAAAGAAATCTATGCAAGATACAGTTCCAACCAGAGCCTGCAGGAATTCAAGAGACAGAATGAGATCAGGTGAAGAATGGACCAAAGGTCAGGCTAGAGGCAATGTGGAGTGCACTGTGACCAACAAGGGGCCAACACCAAGCCATAAACTATGACCATATACATAGCATGTGAGATGTACTTTCATTAGAAAGTTGATTTTCATATACTTTAAGGCACTGACACCTCAATCCAGCAAGCTCATTCCCTGCCAGGTGTCCACTCTGAAGAGCCATCTGATACAAGGACACAAGGTGTTTGTTTATGTAAACCTGTTGATGCTATAACACACTGAAAACAGCTTATGCGACAGATACATAGATGAAGGCACATACAGTGAATGCAAGCAGCTACAGAAACCAAGTAAACTGAGTGAACTAAGGCAGAGCCCAGGAATCAGAAAATAAACAAGATCCCAAAAAGGGCTCGACAGGGTCAGAGAAAAGGGAATGCTAGCTCTGCTGACTCTGGATTAAAAGGATTAGGAAGGAAAATACTAAATAAAGGAGGCTAAGATTGCTGTTGTGAAAAGAGGCATATGATAATTGTTCTGGAAATTCTATTAAGTAAACTCCAATATACTTCAAATGAGTAAGGACCACACTGAAGAGAAAACAGTTCCAGGAAGTTCTGGACACTATGTCTATTCAGCACATAGGACTTGGGAACAGAAGAAGTCAAACCAACCCCAAACTTCCAGTAGATTCTTTGGTGAAAGATCCCAAGGCTGACCAGGAAACAGTCAGACTCTTAATAGGCTGGTTCTCACTCAAGACACACGGGGTAGAAGTGCCGCACAGATGTGTAGTCACTACTCTTAAGAATAGATGTGTGCTCATCTGCACAGCTACATGCCTGGAACAAGTGAGTACATCTACTTAGAAGGCTTGGACACAAGGGCTCAACACTCATCAGTACACTTGTGATCAGACCAGAGTCTCATTCCAAGGAAGCAATGCTTCTCAAACAAGATCCTGATCCCAGGGCCAGGGCATGGGAGGCACGTGCTCACCTAAAACCTCCTGCATCATAAAAATACAAGTGCTCCAAAATGATGGTGTATCAGTCTGCTTCCCATTGCTAATATTGTAATACTGACGACTGCGTAAACTATGAGAAAGGAGGTTTCTTTGGGTTAATAATTCTGGTCAAGAGCCAATATATGATGGCAGTCTTTTTTATCTGGAATTATCCCAAGGCGGTTCAGGGACCAACCACATAGACAGAAGTAATGTACATGTGTCTTTTGGTCTCTTTTTTGGAAAGCTACCAAAATTCAAACACTGGGCTCCATCCTGATGACCTTATCTAATGTTAATCCTTTCTAGAAGGGTGGATTTCTAAACATTGTAACTGATGTAAGTAAGATTCCACAGTATGAATACTTCATAATGAGGATTAAGCTGAGAGTAAGTTTGTAGCAAACAAATCACACTAAAACCATATCAGACAGAAACTGTCAAAAGAATTCAAGAGCCTCGTGAAACAAATCTGGGACATTTTCCCACCAAAATAAAGACATATTGAATCATGACCATGGGAAAAATGGTATCTAAGTCCTTATAGATAACAAATACATGAGCAGGTTCTGGGGCCCCCCTCTTCAGTGATGGGCAGAGCACTACAGCCAGTAGCAGACAGCACGATGGGTTAGGAAGAATCATCACCAGTGAAGCAGACTTTCAGGACACCAGAAACTAGGAGGAATAGCCAAGGTCTACACACAGTAGACAGACATAATGAAGGGAATGCAGGGCTCTATCCATACATCATAGTTAGGCAGGACACTGGAAAAGGATAACAGCAAAAGAACTGGACTGCACTGAGGATCCAAATAAACACTGACCGGAATGGTTTCTACCATAGTGGTGGTGGCTTGATAACTCTGACACACTGAAAACCGAATCATACACAATGGGCTGCGAATTGGGTCAAACACTGCACAGAAAGGGCAGTCTTCCTAAGCTCTGGCCAGTATTCCTCTTAGGCTTCAAACTCTAACAGTGGCTGAGAATGAAACCTCACACAGAACTCAGCAGGATCTTTGCAAATGTGAGGATCCACTTGGTCTAAAAAGCATGGCTCTGATGTGAGACCTCCAAGTTGCCCAGAAACCCTGACTTTTATAAGTTCTGTATCATGCTAAGCAATAAATATAAATGTCCCTGACAGGCATTAAACCAAAGTAGCTATGCCTTCTCCTGTGCAGCAGCAGCCCTAGGAAGCAAGTGCCCCCCCCCCTCCCCCGGGAAAGGCGATCTGGCAGCAGCTGATGGGCCAACATTTCAGAATCTGTAGCAAGAGTGTCCCCTTACCATCCTTACCTATCTTTACACTTTGGGACCTCTCTGCTGAGCACTGCTCTGTATTTGAGTAAGTTCTATGAAACGTCAGCCATCATGGAATTATATACACACTTTGAGGATACAGACTCTCTGCTGGGACAGAAGCCATGTGAACTAAGTTATGAGCCTCTTAATAAAAAAATGTTCCTACATAATTCTTTTGTACTAGGGACTGAATCCAGGAGCTCGCTCATGCTAAGCAAGCGTCCTCTCAATGAGCTTTGTTTTCCAAATTGCTGTTTAGAATGACAGACAAATTCTGGAGATGGTTGTACAACGACGTGAAAATCTTAATGCTACTGAAATCCCACGTGAAAAGTTAAAATAAAATTTGTTATACATATTTAAGTCAATAAAAATAATTCTAAGAAATTTAAAGGATGAATTCATTTAAAGGCCAGTTGATAAGAGGAACATGAGAGGAAATGGCTTCTCCAGTCTGTTTAATTCTGTGGCCCAAACAAGCAGGGTGCATCCAGGAAGTGGGGATGCTTCCAGGATACAGTGCCAGGGAGTCTGTAAAGAATATTTATTAAGCCAGGCATAGTGGCGCACGCCTTTAATCCCAGCACTTGGGAGGCAGAAGCAGGTGGATTTCTGAGTTCGAGGCCAGCCTGGTCTACAAAGTGAGTTCCAGAGCAACAGAGAAATCCTGTCTCGAAAAAAAAAAAAAAAAGAGTATTTATAAAGCCATACTCAGGCCTGTACCTGAAGACTCAGAGGCAATATAAGGAGCATGAGAGGGAAAGGAGCTGAGAACTACTTTCTAAGAGGACAGACTCACACGCACGCCTCACCTCTTCCTCCACCATGGCTCGCTTCTGGGCACTCCAGCTGTAGTCAGGATAATGGGAGATGGTTGTGGCACTGCCAAAGTCACACAGCTTAATGGTCCCCTGGTTACTAAGCAGTAAGTTTTCAACCTGAAAAATTCCAAAGGGTGGTTCTATGAACTGCGTGTGTACATGGAGCCTAAACCTCAGCAAAGACAAACAGGAATATTAGTCATGGTCAGTTCCTTACCAGGAGAACCCTCTGCACCAAGGTCCAGACTGCTGGTTGCTAGGAGATACTATAACATTTTTTTGAAGTTAAAACCACCCACCAAGCAAACATAACTTAATGAGAGACAATGAACCTTCAGAAAAGTCAAAAGACAAAAGAATAAAATATACTACTTATATCGGCATTAATGTATCATGAATTTAGTAATAAATCTACAAAGATAGATAAAAGACTTCCTGTCCAGAATGTCTTAAAATGACTGAGGTGGGTTTTTGTTTGTTTGAAATTGTTTTTAAAGACAGGATTTTACTATGTAGCCTTGGTTGGACAGGAACTTACTATGTACATCAGGCTGGCCCTGAACTCACAAAGACCTACTTGCCTATTTCCCAAATGCTGACATCAAAGGCATGAGCCACCACACCTAGCCAAATTTTAAATCCATGAGTCATAAAATCACATGCCATCCTAATTCCACTGCACAGCTTTTCTGGCATCCTGCTCCTCCTTCTAGGTACATTAAGCATCCTGTGCTTTCATCATCTGCATCACAGTAAAGTGTCCCAACACAGGTCAGCAGCCAGCCATTTACCATTCCTAATCTACCACTCTCCTGAAAGTCTATCTATCAACTATGCTGAAGAGCCATAGCAATTCTAATAAAATTCAGAGTTTTAGGGAAGTAGGAACCTACAGAATGAAAATGCAAACAAACCACATCTACTTGTAAGCTCTGTCAAGGTTGAAGTGTCTTTAATATCACAAGCTGGCAAAGGGTGGAAGTAAGGGAGCTAGTGTGTCTCAAGAATACCCAGGATTAGATGCCTGTGCCCTCTAATCACAGAGGACATTTGTACCATAGACAAGCCAGATGGACTGTCCTCAGGACACAGGCCAACCCAGTCAGCTACAAATAAGAGAAGTAAAACAGATGTGCTGTGTTGTCCACAGCAAAAAGATATGTAAGGAAAAAGCCCCATAATGTATGTTTCATCAGATGAGACTACACACACACACACACACACACACACACACACACACACAAACAAAAACAAAAAACAAAAACAAAACAAAAAATAGATGTATCTACACATAGCACTGGGTAAAAAAACCCAAAAAACAAAAAAACCAAAACAACAACAACAAAAAGGGACAGAAGGTACATTCAAATGACACCCACCATCACAGAAAACAAATTGTGAGTATCAACAAAACCAAGAACACAATAAGGAAAGCAGGCAGTGGCTGCTGCACAAGTAAGATATGCCAGATAAGAGGTGCATACACACACTGGTGTACCTGTTTCATAGCCAGCAGTGACTAGAGGTAGCTAGCTAGCCCTTGGAGCTCCTAATGTAGGAAGCTACAGGCATCACCTATACAAACAGCTCACTGGGCAAGTGACTGGTTCTCCGTTAAATTTATTCTTTATATTCTTTTTTCCTAACACACATTCACCACCACTACCAACAATAACATCACACTGTTTGCAAGTTTAAATAAGTAAGTATATGTATATTATGTATGCATTTATTTTGTGTAAAAGGGCGCAAATATGCTACAGCATTTGTGTGGAGGTCAGAGAACAACTTTTGAGAGCCAGTTCTCTCCTTTCACCACGTGGAACCTGGAAATCAAAGTTGCCAGGTGTGGTGGTATGAATAAGAATAGTCCCTACTGGCTCATATACTTGACAGCTTGGCCCCTAGTTGGTGGAACTGTTTTGGGATAGGTAGAAAGTGTGGTCTTGTTGAAGGAAGTGTTTCACTAGGGTTAGGCTTTGAGGTTTCAAAGGCCTATGTTATTCCCAGTCTCTTCCCCTCGCCCCCACCTATGCCTCCAACTTGAGGATCAGGATGTTAAGTAAGCTCTTAGCTACTGCTCCAGCACCATGTCTGCCTGCCTGCCTGCCTGTTGTCGTGCTTCCCATCATGATGGTCCCTCTGAAACACTAAGCAACCTTTCCAATTGAATGCTTTCTTTTTGGCCATGGTGTCTCTTCACAGCAACAGAAAAGTAACTAAGGCATCAGGCTTGGTAGAAAATGCTTTCACCTGCTAAGCCTCCTCACAAATCCAGTCTCAAATAATTAAAAAAATCACAATAGAGAAATGAGCACTAGGCTATGGCAATACAACCTTAAAGATTTTGTTCAAGAATATACTAGGAAGGGCAGGAGACATGGCTCAGTGGTTAAGAGAACTGCTTGAGGTCCTGAGTTCAATTTCCAGCAACTACACAGTAGATCATAAACATATATATATATATATATATATATATATATATATATATATATATATAAAATAAGTCTTTTTAAAAAATAATTTATATTTAGTTTCGTTTATGTGCACTGCATCCATGTCTGTATGAGGCGCCAGATCCCAAAAAGTTGTGGGTTGCCATGTGGGTGCTGGGAATTAAACCCTGGCTCCCTGGAAAAGCAGCCCGTGTTTTAACCACTGAACCATTACTCCAACCCAATAAAATAAGTCTTTAAAAAAATTTTACAAACACACACACACACACACACACACACACACACACACACACACACACTCTTGTCTGGAGTTCCAGTGAGCTAAATATATTTTACAAAGGCAAAAGAATAGGGGGTGGGGAGCAAAATGAAAAGAAACTGAAAAATAAGGTGCTGGTAGCTATAACACTCAACTTCATTAACAACAGAAAAAGTGAAATAAATTCATAGGACTATACTCCTCAGCCAGGCTATACAAGTTATATACAGCAATTCAGATAGGCAGATGCCACCTTCAGCTAGGCTGTGGTACACTCAGCATCACCTGCAGTTGGAGATGCATAACAGAAGCCTTTCCACCTAAGTGATTCCCCACCAAGGTCAGAACTGTACCTGGATGTCCACAACTCTGTAAGAAAAGCAACTGGGAAGCTTAGCCTATCAGAATAATAGCTGAGCAGAAAGCACTGGGCTCTGATCAAGCACAAGGGGCACACAAACGAGTAGGGAGCTATCCCAAGGCAGGAGAACAGAGTGTGGAGACACAGTCGGCAATGCAGCCCAGCTGGTACCTTGAGATCTCTGTGGATGATGGGTGGTTTCTGCCTGTGCATGTGCTGCACTGCTCTGCATGTCTGGTAGAAGATCTTCAGAATGCTGTCGCAGGACAGAGGACCTTTACATTCAACTCTCCTGAGAAACTCCACCAGCTGTCCTAAAGGAGACAAGTGAATTTAGTCACCCTAGGGCTCAGAATGCTATACCCTACTTATTAATAGGTTTGGTCTACCTCTCTGTACAGCAGCCCAGGCAGGAGTGGCATTTCTAAGGCCTTAGTTGGGGTGCATACCCAATCAGTACCACTCCAGCCATTCCTTCAACTCCTGTAGGACGACAAATAAAAGGGTGGGAATGAGGACCATTCTTCCTCTAGAGTGAGTAGGGGCAGGAAAAGGCATAGAGCATCCCTGGGACAAAACAAGAAGCAAAAGCAATCATATGAAAAAGCCCTGAAGGCAGGAGAAAAGTTCTAACAGTTGAACAGAAGCAGTGACCAAGGTCTCTCAAAGAATGATCACAAAGGAGAAGCTCTAGGCTCGTCCACAGCACAGCACAGGCAGAGCAAAAACCCTGACCCTACTCCTCACCACAATTCAGAATTACATCATTCCCTGCTGGCAACTCCATTCTGGTTCCCAACTCTGGCAAGATGAGACCATTTCCTGCTCCTAACATACTTGATTCACAGAATCTACACAAACCTAAAGGAATCGGGGTCCTCCAAAGAACCAGGGACTCTGGTGAAACAGAAGCAGGCTCCAAGAGGAGCCTAAGCTCCATGTCAGACTGATCATAATGTTAATTTTAACCATGTTACTGGCTCACTCAATAGTTCATTCTTGAGTGATTAAGAGATTTTTATTGTTTCGAGACAGGATTTCAAAACTTGCCACCCTCATGCTTTAGCTTCCTGAGTGCTAGGATTATATGTGTATGCAACCTTAATAAGCCACAAGACAATTTTAAAATGTATTTATTTGGGGGTTGGAGAGAAAGCTCACAGTTAAGAACACCTATTGCTCTTGCAGAGGACTTGGGTTTGGTTCCTAGCACCCACATGATAGCTCACAACCATTCATAACTCCAGTTCTAGGAGAGCTAACATTCTAACTATCATGGGCACTAGGCACGCATATGTCTGTATACCATATACAGACAGACAGACAGGTGAAACCCTAATACACATAAAATTTTCTTTTTAATAAGTTTTTATTTCCTCTTAAAAATTTTTACTGCAGGTGTGAGTGACAATTGACACATGGAAATCAGAGGACGATTTACGGAAGTTGCCCTCTTTTTTTTTTTTAAACCATGTGTATCTCAAGGGTTGAATTCATAGCCGGGCATGGTGGCGCACGCCTTTAATCCCAGCACTTGGGAGGCCGAGGCAGGCAGATTTCTGAGTTCGAGGCCAGCCTGGTCTATAGAGTGAGTTCCCGGACAGCCAGGACTACACAGAGAAACCCTGTCTCGAAAAAACAAACAAAAAACAAACAAACAAACAAAAAGAGCTGAATTCAGATTGTCAAGTACAGCAGTAGATGCCTTTACCCCTGAGCCACCTCACAGGCCCTAAACAATGTTACTTTAAATTATGTGTGTGTGTAGATTTGTGCATATGAGTAACGGCATCTCGCTAAGGCCAGAAGGCGGCACTGGATGCCATAGAGTTAGAATTACAGGCAGTTGTGAGTTGCTTGACGTAGGTGCTAGGACTCAAACTGGGATCCTCTGCAATAGCAGCAATAACTCCTAACTGTGTAGCCATTCAACCTATACTTTTGAAATTTTTTATTTAAAGCCTCAAATTTGGGTAAGTAGCTGAGAATGACCTTAAATTCCTGATCCTTCTGTCTCTCCTCTTCCGTGGTAGAGTCACAGGTATATACACCTGATCCTTCTGTCTCTCCTCTTCCATGGTAGAGTCACAGGTATATACACCTGATCCTTCTGTCTCTCCTCTTCCGTGGTAGAGTCACAGGTATATACACCTGATCCTTCTGTCTCTCCTCTTCCATGGTAGAGTCACAGGTATATACACCTGGTTTTTGCAGTGCTGAAAATAGGATTTATGCATGCTACCAACTTCCGTGTGAGAGTATTTAAAAAAAAATGTGACAGAGCAGAAACTGCTTTAAAAAAAACAAAAAAACAAAACAAAACAAAACAACAACAACAACAACAATAAAAACCTCTTATTTTATACAGAAAAAGTAGCCTATTTGGACAAAGGATGGATTAAGGGCTTCCAATGACTGTAACAGTAAAGATCAACTTAAAGAACAGGTCCATGACCCCACCTAGGACTTCAAAAATGCCTTTAGTAAATTCTGTACCTGCTACCATGAGGAGGAGGGATTCCCCAATTTCTCAGAGGTCCAGCAACTCTGCCCCAATCCAGGCAGGCCCTGTCTAATCTTTAAGCCAGAGGTGTCCATCTTTAAGCAAACTGTTGCTTATCTGTATCCTCCCTGGAACCTGGGAGACACCCTCCAAAGCATATGAGTTTGTACTGGTTAGTTTTTTGCCAACCTATTACAAGCTAGAGTCATCTAGGAAGAGGACTATGAATTTAAAAATTGTCTTCAGCAGCTTGTCTTGTAGGCAAGCCTGTGGGGCATTTTTTAAATTAGTGACTGATATGGGAGGATCCAGTCCATTGTGGGTGGTGCCACCCCGGTGAGATGGTTCTGGGTTATATAACAAACCAAGCCAATAAGCGACATTCCTCAGTGTGTTCAGCATCTAGTCCTGCCTCCAGGTTCCTGCCTTGAGTTATGGCACTGACTTCCTTCAGGGATGGAATGTGCCCTTTCCTGTTCAGGTTGCTTTCGGTCACTGTGTTTTATCTATCGATAGAGACTTACTAAGACATGGTAATGATTTTTGATTACCAAAAAGGAATTGCAGGAGTTGGTTGGTTCGGTGGGTTAACTGCTACACAAGTGTGAAGACCAGATTTAGATCCTTAGAACCCTAGGAAAAAAATGGGTGGATATAGCAGCCTGTGAAAAACATCCTAGTATACAATGGGTAGAAATGAAATCCCTAGAGCAAGCTGAGTGAGTCCTGGGTTCAATGAGAGACTTTAAAACCTCAATATGTAGGTTAGAAGAGTGTCTGAGGAGATACCAGATGCCAACTTCAAGCACATATACCCAAACACACATATAAACATGTATGTATATATACACTTATATATGTGAAAGAGAAAATGTAGCAGGTCGGACCTTTCTGACTCCCACATTACCCTGTTTAAAGACAGCACCTGAATCCACTCCTTTTACACCTCCACCACCTCAGAAAACAGAAAAGACAATGAACTGAGCTTCTCACAGATATTATCCATATCTTTCAAACCAAGATTTCCAAAAACCAAGATTTGCATCATTCAAAAGCTTTCTGATCTCATAAATGGCAAAGGAGGGAGGTCATAAATAGTAGCGTAGTCACCACTGCATAAGTTCTACCGTCACTACCGCCTATAGTGACTTCCTGGTTATCAGGTGGACTGCTGCAGTGCTGCAATGTCATTGTGCATGGTTTGATACTACACATAGCAGGCATCTACTGTGCCTTATTATATATTAGGGATGGGGGAACACTACCAGCACCAATACATGTTTGGTACAGTTAAGGTTTTAACAAGAAAAATACTTTCATAGGATCTATTTAATTCTTGCTTCTACCTCCTTCTTTTGCTTTTTCCCTTAATATTTTAAATTAAAATATATCCTCCTTCCCTTTTCTCCCTCTATTACCTCCTATGCCTGCTCCTTACTATGCCTCTGTCTACCCCTTACTCTAAAATTCCTAGCCTCATTATTATTACTATTACTATTATTATTTGTGTGTGTATACACTCATGTAAATACAACCTGTTAAATCTATTTAGTTTTGTTTGCTTATATGTGATTTCAGAGTGAATCCAAGGAATGGGAAGACAGATTGCTATGAGACTGTGTTCTGTAGAAATGACAAGCTATATCCATGATACTGAAACTATATAGCTGACTAAACAATATCCAAACAATAATAATGCTAATAGACATGCTAAGAAGGAAGGGGGAAATTTCAAGGGGCCTCAACCCTAAATGAAGAATTACAGACTAGAGGCTACTGAGGAAGGCAGTATTCGTCTTCCTCAGGATGATCCCTAATTGATTATTCAATAGCGGTCATCAATCTTACTTTTACTTGTTCAATGAGCATATGCTCTTTTATAACTGAATATAGCAGGAACTACAGGAATCCATGAAGACAAAATGTAGCAGACTGGACAAATCAGCCTCCTACACTTCCTAGCACAGGGACAGGGCTTCTTTCTATCCCAAGAATTCTAAGCTGGAGGCGGGATCACTAGAGCTGCACCTTTCTAGCTTGTAAGGAAATGGCCTAGGGTTGCTCAGAAAACAGACTCAAATTGACTACAACTTAAGAAACCACGGAGAACTTTGTTGGGGGCTGGGTGAGATATTAGGAAGACATCCTGGCTAATCATACACTATATACTACATCCAAAGTAAGTCAGGTGAACAGTTTGAGTCTGCAACTGTAACAGAAAAGGTCCCTGCTCTCAGACAGTGAGTTTTGGTTTTGAGGGAGGAGTGACAGAGGCCTATAATCCTAGCCCTCATGAGGCCAAGACAGGAAGACTGATTCAAGTTCCAGGCCAACCTTGGCCAGAGTGAGGCGGCCTTAAAAAACAAACAAATTAACAAGCACACACCCACGGTTATTGATCTTGATGTTTGCAGCTTGTCTTAAACAGAAAGAAAAGCAAGACCAAGGAGAAAGATAAATCAACTACAAGAAAAATGTTACAAACTAGAAAATCTAATGTATCCATTCACTGAACTTTTATGTTTTCATTAAATTTAAAACTTTAGAATTAAAAAGGTGAGCACACAAACTATCTGGCTATATGCCAATTGAGATGTAGTTAATCCACCTCTGCCCCGGCAGTCCTTAGCCAGATAGATACCCACGTCACAGCCTTCTGACCTCTATGCACAGTGGAATGACCTTGCCAACAGATGGACCAGGGTACTGTTTAAGTCTGACAGGGACCTGCAGATACACAAGTACAGACGTAGAGAGGACTGAAGGAGAAGGCCCTGCCCCAGTAGGAACTAACATCCAGGGCTTCCCGCCATGTAGAAACAAGTCAGTACCGCACGTTCAGCCTCTTGACTCTGACAACTAAGAAGCTGCATGTGACCTACACAGATCCCCACCCTCCTCCACTCGGCACAAAGATCCTACTGGCTCATCTGTGGCTTCTACACACCCACTCAACACCTCTCCCTATCACAGAGATATTCCATTTCTGCTCCTTTCCCCAATCTATTCACTCATTGTCTCTAGCTTTCTCCTCTGTTCTCATCTGTCTGCTACTGGCTTGTCTCTACTCCAGCCATCACAGTACAGTTTTTCATGATCACTGGCTATGTGCAGTGGATCTAACAAGGTTGGGATTCCTTCCGTAGGCTCCCTGTCTCAGCCTCCCTGAGCTCCTTGGTCTCTCTTGGCCTCTTCTCTCCCAATACTCACTGCTTAGGTGGACACACAAGCAGCCACTTGTACCATAATTTTCCCTCAGCACATGCATCACACACTTCAGACCACATGCTGGAACTGCATAGCATTCTGGCAGATAGCAGCAGAGTTCTGTGTGGTAGAGTTTGCTACTTTTGAGTGGTCAATTCCACTTCACAGCCAGAGTATGGGGTTCAACTCCCCATTGCTAGAATTACAGGAATGCAATGCCATACCCAGCAAGTAAAAACTTGCTAAGCATTATCCATAGTCATCCAGGCAACCACTGTCCCTAGAGATCTACCTGAGGTATGTCCTACCCACAGGCCTGCCAATGCATCAAAAAGTCCTCCTGACACTTTCTCAGGTTTGAGCTTGATAAGGCTACCTGCCCATTAAGTGATTCCTCCTTTCCTCTCAAAACCACTATTTGCACTACCTAAGGATATACCACTTATGTATGTGCCAGTGTTGATCTTTTCCAGATTACATAGGAGGACACTTGAGGTTCCACTGCATGCCTACTCATCCTGTTTCAGGAGAAAGATATGAGACCCTGCTCTTCAGAATCTGCAGCCTAAGGCCAAGCATGGTTGCACACCTTTAATTCCAGCAGGCAGAGGTATGTAGGTATCTGTGATTTCAACACTAGTCTGGTCTACATAGCAAGTTCCAGGACAACCAGACCTACATCGTGAGACTGTCTCAAGACACACAAAGGAACAAACAAACAAGAACCTATAATCCATGAAGGACACACAAATGCATATTCCAATCAACACCAAGATCAGTGGATAGCTGGCTGGCTCTTTCAGTCAAGACCAATGCATTTTCACAACATATTGGGAGTATTTAACAACTGTTCAAACACATCAGAAAGCACTTAAACTTCAAGGCACTTTACCTTTACAAAGCTCCGTAAGCAGGAGGAACTCAGCCTGCCCAGTGTCCGATTCCTCTTTTCCTATGGATGCTGCAGAGCAGAACTGGACAATATTGGGGTGGCCAGAAAGTTTTTTCTGCATGTCTTGTTAAAGAAGAATGTGAATAAGTACGCCCACAACTCTGTGCACTTAAAAATAAACATTCATAAGTGTTAAGAAACCAAAGTCATGATACCCAAATTGACTTATGCCTTAGCATATATGGGCATCTGAACAGAATGGTGAGGGAGGGACACATAAGGACAGTGAGAAGGTGAAGAGTGTGGGAGGAACCTAGCGGAAATGCTAGATATGAGTGGGTCAGAGAGACAGAGGCAGAAGCCCTCTGGGCTCCACAACAGGAAGATGGTGAGGAGTAACTGTGCACATTCAAAGATCAAGCAGTCATTTGGCTATCAGACAGCACAGAATAGTCTAAAAAGAAAAGGAAGCAAATTCTATCTGCAGCAGAGACTATGCCTTATAGGTAGACATTATGTAGTAGAAGAGAATAGGCAAGAAAAGTTGTTATGTGCCATTTGTACAGCATGAGGAGTGCATCGGGTGCCACACTGAGGCACACTGATATGGTAGTATCCATATAGTCCTTGCCTAGGTCATCAGAGGGACAAAGTGGGACTCTCTTTGTGATAACCGACCTATCTGTTTAGCATGGAGACCTCAAAGACTGAAACAGCGGGCCCAGCAACCCATTTCCTAACACGTAGGAGATTTTTACTTCAGCTAGGACAATGAATAACAGAAAAATCCTCTGCATGAGAAATGTCTATAGGAAGTCTAGTAAAAGCAAAAGGCTGACTTTAATTTATGACAGGGGCCTCCTGGTAACTATGTCAAGTTTGACACAGTTAGTGATGGCAGCAACTTTCAGTCTCAGGAAAAGGATACCAAGAAACAAACTTCCTGAATGATGGCTCTGTTCTTTTCCTCTTCATTGGACAGTAATCTCTGTCAGGGAATAGCACACAAGATTGAAGTCTTTTTACCTTCTGTTTAACAGATAAAACACCCGGGAGAATGTAAGCACTGTGTCTAAAGGACACCAAATCTCAAGGAGCATAGCACACCATTTACCTGGATTAGAACATCTGATCTCACAGAAGCTTAGAAACCTTGAATGATCTTTATACTCCAAAGACCCAAGAAAAAGTAAAAACAGGCCAGAGTAAAACAAGACAAACAAGGAGATACAATATATACCTAGCAAACATATGCATACAAGGTGGACTGCCAAAACAACCCCTGGTCTAAGGGTCCACTGACTATGTCCCACCCTTGACAAGAAAAGGGTCCTCTGCTTGCCCATTAAGGCAGAGCTGGACCTACTGCTATGTCTCAGGATAAAAATCAGAGCTGCCTAACTGGGCATTGAGATGGAGAGATCCCTTCCTACCACATTACTTTAATCCTATTCACAGATGCCATGAATGTAAATTAGGTAAGTGGTTTCTGTACTCTTCAAATCCCTGGTCCTTTATTTTGACACGTGGACTAATATGGATGAAGCCCAGAGGGGTTCTCCCACTCCTCCCTCCAAAGCCGACCATATCCCCAGATAAGATAGGAAGCTCCTAAGAGAGCTCTCAACCCAAGTTAGAGCTGTGAGCATAGGGGTGAAGCCCAGAGAACATGGAGGGGACAAGGATTAACAGACCGAAACTGACTGATAGGTATAGAATAAAAGAGATGCATTCTTGAAAATAACCCAAGATACCTTTACAATAAACTAAAATCCTCATAAAATTATTTGTCATTAATTATTACCTTTAATGCATACTCTCTGCCACTTCCCAGATCTTGAGCTTCATAAACAAAAGCAAACCCTCCTGAAAAACAAAAAGAATTGTTGGTCAGTGCTATGACTTAAGCTTAGAAATACCTTTACTAAATAAACTACAAACCAAAGTTTGGCCACACATAGTAACTGCTTCCTACAAAAACACTGCAGCCCAATTTCTATGTCACAGCTCTTTATACCTTCTGCTCAGAGATAGAAAGGGAAAGTGTAATTTGCATCAACAAATAGAAACAGGGACCCTGGAAAATAAAAAGCAAGTATCCTGAAAACAAGTAACACTGATGAAGTCTACCTGGGTTATCAAACACCAAGGAAGGCCAGCGCAAGTAGACAAATATCCACACCCAGAGGAAAAAAGTAGATTGTGCTGCCCTGACATTCTAAGAGAAAACAAAACAAAACAAAACAAAACAAAAAAAAACCAGATCAATAGCACTCATAAAGATGAATCAAAGAACTGATGTTTTGCTTTTTTCAAACAAGTTGAAGGGCTGGAGAGATGGTTTAGTGGTGAAAAGCATTGGCTGCTCTTCCAGAGGTCCTGAGTTGAAGTCCCAGCAATTACATGATGGCTCATAACCATCTCTAATATGACCTGGCATGCAGGTGTATGTGTAGATAGAGCACTCATAGATTAAATAAATAAATCTTTAAAAAACAAAAACAAGGTTGCTATGTTGGCTCTGAATTCATTCTCTAACTCAGCCTTCCCAATGCTTCCTTTAAATACTCAGTCCCATCATAAAAATGTGAAGTTGCCAGTAAACCAAGACTAGGAAGGAACTTCCTCAGTCTTATAAGGAATGTCCCTAAAGGACCAACAGCAGCAGCATTAGTGGTAAAATGAGATCAGGATGAAGACCAAGGTGCATATTCACACCACTGATAATCAGTATTATACAAGATCCTTTTGCTGATGCAGTTAGACAAAAGAAATTCAAAGGCTTCCAAATCACAAAAGATGTAAAGATGTTTTCATTTGCAGATTAGCATCTTTCATGTAGCATACTTAGTGAAATCTCAAAAAAAAATATTAGAGGGAAAAAGAGAGGGAGGGAGGAAGGGAGAAAGAAGAGAATAGAGGGAACGGGAAGAGAAGAAAATGGAAGAAGATAAACAGATTGGCAAGATGGCTGGCTCAGTAGATAAAGGAGCTTGCCACTAAGCCTCATGACCTGGGTTCAATCCCCAGAATCAGCATTGTGGAAAGAGATAAGGGACAGTTGCAAGTCACTCTCTGACCACATGCTAGCCATGACATGCCCCCCACTAAAACAAAAAGAGAAGAGAGGAACAAACTATAAAACAGAAGGGCTATAGGACACAAAAGTCAGGAGTTGGAGAGATGGCTCAGCATTAAAGCACTCCTGCTCTTGCAGAGAACCCAGGTTCGGTTCCAAGCAACCATATGGTTGGTCATAACCCTCCCTAAGTCCAATTTCTGGGGATCAGATAACGTCTTCTGACCTCCACCGATATCATGGATGCACACAGTGCATTCACATGGGCACAGTCATAAACATAAATTAAAAAAAAAAAAGTGAAGACTTACGACAAATTCCAAAATGAGTAAAAGGCTATATGGCTTTATGGTTCTGCCTAACAACTTATTTCACATTCCAGTATCAAATTAATAATAACTATAAAAACCGTCTGACAACTAAGCTTGGTTTATCATACATTCCTGTGACAAAACCTGATATAAACTGATAGAAGCAATGTGCCTACAATGAGAATATTTATTCATTTACTTAGAGACAGAGCAATTTATTTGAGTATAGAAATTTTTCTCGGCCTCTCTGAGACCATCCCATGATATAAGGTCATCTTTGTGAACCAGAAAAGTTCTGAAGTTGTTAAGAGCCTCCCTCATACTCTTGTGAGAGAACATAAATCCCAATGGCCCATGGCCTACGGCTGCTGCTCAGGACTCATTTAAGTAATCTATGCAAAAATATACAGATTCCTTACTGTCTCAATTCAGAAAAAAAAAAAAAAGCCTTAAATTATCACATTAAGTATAAAAAGAAGAAAACTATGGCTTACAATTGCACTGATTATTTTTATTCCTGGCTGGGCCAGAGAGCAGAGGGAAAGAGCTGCTCTCTACAGAGACAGTGGCTGCCCACACTTCCTGGTTTTTCATCCTGGTTTAGATGTGGCTTGAGTAAGCTTCCTGCTTTACACAACCTCCCTCTCCTAGCAATTGGAACCACGTCCCACTAGAGATGGCCTCTTGGCCAGGTGGGTACAGCACACAGCCATCTTCTCCTGGCTCCCTTTTATAGAGGCAGGCCTTCCAGCTACCCTGGAATTCACACTATTTATTGTACTGCTGCACCCAAGCTGCCTCTTCCTTCTACTAGCTGAATATGTGTCTTATTTTACATTCTATAAGAAAGGAAACCAAGTCAGTCCATCTCTTCTCTTCCTCTCTTCCCTTCTGGTATGTGGATTAAACCTAGGGCCTCATACATGTTAAGCCAGTGCTATGCCATTAAACTATATAACCCCAGCCCTTTTTTACTTTTCAAGACAGCATCTTACTAACTGGCCCAGATTGGCTTTGTAGTCTACCTGTAGTAAATTCCCTGAAGTTGGAATTTACCCGCCTCAAACTCCCAAGAAGCTAGGGTTACAGGCCTGTGCCATCAGTTCAGGGTTGAAGTTTTGGAAAAACTAAGGCAACTGCCTGGTATCTTCAGAATGAACAAACCGATCTGGCACCATCTTTGTCATTTCAACAGATGAAAGGGAATATCACATATCAGACTGTTAGTGGAGGGCCTAAACCCATCTCTGGAGGGGAAAAGCACCACAGGTCTTCTACCAAAATCACATCCAAATCTATGCACAATCACAGTGGAGAATAAGTATGACAAGCTACTATCAAAACGTCACCTCTGCGATTCCATAGTAAAGAAAGAATGTTAAACAAGTTCCCTGCTCCTACCAATCACAAATGTCATGGACAACCTTAACAAGATGACTCTCCAATCCTGAGAGCTACTTCAGACCTGAGTCAGGCCACTCTTCTCTCTGAACCTGAGATCTGGCATACTCCTAGATACTGATGGACAAAATGAATAAGTTAATAATAATAATAATAATAATAAAAAGGCACAGTGAGTGGCTGAAGAAGATTTATTGTTCTTGCAGAGGAGAAAAGCAACACTGGATTCCTAGCAACCACACAGAGGTTAACGACTGTCTCTAACTACATTTCCAGGGGATCCAATGTCCTCTTCTGGTCTCAGCAGGCAGTGCATACAGATAATGTCCAGAGATGGAGGCAGGCAAAACACCATTTTTTTAAAAAAAAGTAAATCTTTAAAAAAAAAATCATAAAAGAGAAAACAGAATTCCTTCACACAAACTGATTACAAATCCTGTGTGAGGAAGCTACAAACTTAGACTGACCTCAAGACACATAACTATGGAACTGTCTATCAAACAAGGTTCTTTTTGTTTGTTTCTTTTTTCTTTTTCTTTTTTTTTTTTTTTTTTTTTTGAGACAGGGTTTCTCTGTATTGCCCTGGCTGTCCTGGAACTCTCTCTGTAGACCAGGCTGGCCATGAACTCAGAAATCCGCTTGCCTCTGCCTCCCGAGTGCTGAGTGCTGGGATTAAAGGCGGGCGCCACCACGACCGGCTCAAGCAAGGTTCTTAAAGGTTACAGCTACAGGCTCTGCTTCCTGTACCTTATTCGAGATCACTACAGAAAAAACTCAAGAGGTGAGGCATTTAGGCTATAAAAGAAAACAAGACTGTAGGGCCCCAGTCTATCCTCTACCTCATCAAGCAAGGGAAGACTGTACAGGCTCCAGAACTCAGCAGCACAAACACTGCCATCTCAAGATAGCCCTCGGGATGCAACAACAACGCTGGATATGATACAAAGAATAACAGCTTATGACCCCAGAGTGACTGTGCTCACCTCCTGACCTGACTCCACCTTTGAGTCTTTCTGTATATGCCCCAGATACAGCTTTGACCCTAAGTAGAGGTGGTCCTTCCAGACCCAGGCCTCCTTTACTGGATAACCACCTGCTAGCATGACCCTTGTACTACTAACTCAACCCACCAGGAAGTAAGTGTTCAACCCGAAGCAGTCTATCCTCTGCAGTAACCACCAAAGGCCTTAACCCACAAGCCCCTGTGGTCTCTCTTCCTGGTAAGACCCTTCTCCGACCTGATTCACACCCCAGCAATGGCCCTTCAATAGCGATGGCCTGATTTACATCCCAGCAGTGTCTTTTCCCCCTGCAGACCATGCCCGGAGAGATGACTCCCTGCGGCCCTGATCTGACCCACACCTCAGTCGTGACTCTCTTGGTCTCAGACTTGATTCACACCCTGGACACGATCGTCCTTGCTGCCCCTGCCTAAAGCGGTGACCGTCACGCGCCCAGACTCGAACCACACCCCAGCAGCGACCCTCCTGGGCTGCTCCTGCCTCCCGCGGCCTGGCGACGCCTTAAGCCTCACCCTCGGCCAGGACCCGCCGCACCCGCAGACGCAGCTCGCCCAGCTCCACTGTCTGCCCCACGAAGTCACTCTGATCACGGCCCGCAGCTCCGCTAAGAGAACCAGGGCCCGCCAGGAAGTCCAGCGCAGACTGCAGCAGCGACATGGCGTCGGCCGCTCCGCGGCAGCGGGAGCCAGGCTCCAGCTCCGCACTGCCGGGTTAGCAGCTGCGGGCGAACAACCCGGCCATCTTCCGCCCGCGCCGTGACGTAAATCAGAGAGCGAGTTGCGTCCCGACGCCGCGGCCCCGCCCTGACGCAGCAGGCGGAAGGGCGCGTGTTTCTGCAGAGCCAGCAGCAGCAGCAGCAGCAGCAGCAGCAGGCGCAGGCGCAGGCGCAGAGGGTGCGATCCTACGGACCTCAAGCTCCTAGGAGGCACGGAGGTAGGGCTGTCGCCATCTGACCCTTACCTCGTCTGGTTGCTTCCGCTGGCCCAGGTCCAGCCTCGGTGGCTAGAGCGTCGCGGGACGTTGGGCGCGCGCTGCGGACCGCCCCAGAGCCCGCCCCTCGCGCCTGACGCCTCAAGGTAAAGCGAGGCCTGGAGCCCACCCTAAGTGTCCCTAATGCCCGGTTTAGGAGAAGAGGGTATCTTGCAGACAAGCAGCCAGCCTATGAACCACAGACATTTATGTTTTGGTCCACACAGGTTTGGGGGAGGATGAACTAGTTGCTAGAATTAAGACCGAAAAACGTAAGTTTTAAAAGGGGGCGGAGAAAGCTTCACAACGTGTATACAAAAGTCACCTGGCAGCACTGGACGCAGAATCCCGTGTGATGTCAAACACTTAGAGCTGTCCATCTCAGGTGAGGCAAAGTCATGGGATTCCCCACCCGTCTCCGTACCTCCGTGGTTTCTGAAGCCATATGAAATTGCAGAGCCTTGGGTAGAGTATGTGCTTTTGGACTGAAAAATGGATCCTTAAGCCCAAATCAACATCTTAACTGTCCCAGGATTGTATGCTATTAAATACACCTTTTGGGGGGAGGGACTACCTGCTCTTTAAAAAGTCAAGTAGAAAAGAAATGAAAGATTATCATTCGTATACAGTCAGGTACGTGGTAGGTGAGACAGTAGTTTCCTAGAAATGGTGAAGTGGAAGCTTTGGATAACACCTGGAGGAATAAAGAACTGATGAAGTAGAGATGGTACCTGTAGGTAACTGAGGAGATTTGTGGAGAAGAGTGTGGGAGCTGAAAGGGCAGTGTGTTGTTAACATGATCTTAGATGGGAGACTTGAGCAGCCTAAAGCCAATGGGAGAGAGTGAAGGCTTTCCAGTATAGTGGAGAGGAGTACTGTCTCAGAATAGTAGGACAGTCAAGTCACATCCAGATAGAGGATATTTAGTGTTGGTATAGAAATGGCACCTTTCTATAAGAGAATCACTTATAAGAGGCAGGGAGGAGGAAGTAGCTACGGCTTGCAGTTGCAGGTAACTTTATGTTATTACTGGAATGAAGTTGAGGGATTTTTTATTTTTTGGTGGCTTCAGATCTCACTATTTAGAAGGAAAATAAATCTGAAAGCAAGAGGAAAAAGTAGGGAATTGGAGGCTTGGTAGCCTTCAAGAGACCTAAAACAGCATCATGAGAAACATCACGAACAGTTCACTATAGCATATAATGAAACTTGACGCCATAAACTCTTGCTGGCATGACCTAGGACAAGTGGAAATTTCTAAATCATGTAATTATAGATCAATTTTATGGCATTGTAGTAGATGCCATTCCAAGACCATTTTAACTGGAACTGCATCTTGTGGTCTCTCGTGATCCCACCTCATGTATGTACACATACAGATTTAAAACTGAATCCATGCTCTTCCTCCACCAACACATTCTCTTGTGGTAGTAAAAGATAATGCCAAAGAGTAAGTTATTTTATAATGATGAAGGGGTGAAACCATAAAAAGAATGTATCAGGGCTGAAGAGATGGCTCGGTGGTTTAGAACTCTTGTGCTTGCAGAGTGCTGAGGTTCAATTCCCAACATCCACATGGCAGCTCACAACCACTTATAACTCCAGTTCCAGGGGATTCAGGGCCCTCTTTAAACTTCTGTAGGCACTAAGTATGCATGTGGTGCACATAGGTATATGCAGGCAAAAGTCATACACAAAAAAATTTTAGTTTAAAACAAAAAAAGATGTATCAACTATAAAGCCAAATTTATAAAGTGTGTTAGCTGAGAAGTTAATAGACCCAAAAGGAGAGAGACAAATTGGAAGTTGAGTTAGTTGGAGATTGTTTTCTCAATGAATGATAAGTATCCAGAAAATCACAGAGGATATAGAGGACTTAAATAGCCCTGTCAATCATCTTGAATTAATGAACATTTATAGAGCAATACCTATTAATTAGAGTAATCAGCAATTCCTATTAATGCACAGAATTAGTATTAATTAGCAGATACACATATTTTCCAAGTGTGTAAAGAATTACTAACCTAGAACATCTGGGCAATGAAACAAGCATGTTATCTGATCACAATGAATTTAACTAGAAATTAGCAGTGTGAAAAAATGTTTCTGAATGGAAAAGGATAGTATCCTTTTATGTGAAGAAGAAATCAAAGGTAGTAGTTTTGTACAAGCTGAAAATAAAAATATAGAATTTCAAAATAATGGGATAGTATTAAGTCATTAGTAGGAAATTGATCACATTTAGTGACTTTAGTGTTCATCTTTTAAAAAATCAGAAAAATGAAACGCAAAGTAATTTAAGGAAGATAAATACCAAAGTGCAGTGGAACAAACAATAAATAATCAATGAAACAAGAACTGATTCTTTGAGTCAGTAAAACTTAGAAGTCACAGGCCAAATTGAGTAAGAAAAAGAAAAATTACTGAGATCACAAATAAGGGAAATGTCTATTGAAAGGATAACCAAAGGCTGTTGTGAACATTTTCCCAGTGAATTCAACTTAGTTAAATAAATGAATTCATTGGAAATATAAACTAAGCTTTCTCAGGAAGAAGTAGGTAACTTAAACAATTCTAAACCTGTTAAAGCATTCACTTTCTAGATTAAAATCACTCAAAGGATTTCAGACTTACATGGCTCTACTAGGAATCCACTAAACATTTAAGAAAAAAAAATTTTTTTTTTAAATCTACATGAGTTTATACAGAAAATTGAAGTATTTCTCAACTCCTACCTAACTTGGCAAAAATAATACAAGAAAGCAACAAACTAATATTTTTCATAAAGATACATTTTTTAAAAAGATTTATTTATTTATTTATTTATTTATTTATTTATTTATTTATTTATTATATGTAAGTACACTGTAGCTGTCTTTAGACACCCCAGAAGAGGGAGTCAGATCTCATTACGGATAGTTGTGAGCCACCATGTGGTTGCTGGGATTCGAACTCAGGACCTTTGGAAGAGCCATCAGTGCTCTTAATCACTGAGTCATCTCACCAGCCCATAAAGATACATTTTTAAAAATTGTTTTAAAAATGTGTTAGCAAAATAAGTCTGGTAAAGTTTGACCATTCTTAATCCAAAATCCAAAATGTTTTTTAAAAAAAGATTTATTCATTTATGTATGTGAGTACACTGTTGCTCTCTTCAGACACACCAGAAGAGGGCATCGGATTCCATTACAGATGGTTGTGAGCCACCATGTGGTTGCTGGGAATTGAACCCAGGACCTCTGGAAGGGCAGTCAGTGCTCTTAACCACTGAGCCATCAATCCAGCCAATCCAAAACTTTTTAAGTGCCAACAATGGTTGGTGCTCAAACGGTTTCAGGCTTTTTACTTTGGGATTGAAAATGTCCAGCCAAGCTGGGCAGTGGTGGCACATGCCTTTAATCCCAGCACTTGGGAGGCAGAGGCAGGCGGATATCTGAGTTTGAGGCCAGCCTGATCTACAAAGTGAGTTCCAGGACAGCCAGGGCTGCACGGAGAAACCCTGTCTCGAAAAACAAAACAAAACAAAACAAAACAAAAAGAAAGAAAATGTCCAGCCAATAAAATGTCCATTGCCCCAATTTTTTTTTGACATATGAAATACTGTTTCTAGGCATCTCAAATGAAGGATATCTAGTTTCTCTATATATAAAATAACACATCATAACTGGTTGAGGTTTATCTGTGGAATGCAAACTTGACTTTGTATTTAAATTTTGACCAATGTAATTTATGCTTACTAAAAAGTGAAGAACAAAACCAAATAGCCTGGCATAGTGAGGTACACCTTTAATAATAGGCCTTGGGAAGTAGAGCCAGGTGGATCTCTGCTAATTCAAGGCCAGCCTGATAGATAGTGAGTTCCAGGGCAGCCAGGGCTACAGTGGTTAACGAAAAAGCATTTGACAAAACCCAGTACCCGTTCCTGATTTAAAACAACAACTAAGCAGGGGCTGGAGAAGTTAAGGGCACTTGGTGCTGTGCCAGAGCACCAGAAGTAGCCCACAGCCATCTGGACCTCCAGTTTCAGAGGATCAGATGCTCAGCTCTGGCATCTGTGGGCACTACACAGGTGTGTGCACACAATTCAAAAATTTTAAAAATACTAAAAAAAAAAAAAAAATTAAGCAAAACCAGGAATAAACAGAAGCATTTTCAACATACTTGGGTCATCTTTGAAAATGTTACAATTGTTATCATACATAATATAACCTAATATTTTACCCCTGAGATCAGTAAGCCAAGGGTGGTCTTATTCTATTCAACATTGTATTGGAAATAGTAAATAATGTAACAATAAGGCAGCCATATTGGAAAGGAATAACTAAAATGCATATTTTTATATGATTATCTTTGTCAGGATTCCTTAACTTTGGTACTGATGACAGTCAGCTAGAAAGTTGAAAAATCTATTACAATTTTAGTTACATGACATTCTGGGAAAAGTAAAAGTATGGAGACAGTAAAAAGAAAAAAAGAAAAGGAAAAAAAAAAAAGCCAGCAGTTGCCAAGGGTTAAGAAGAGATTGCAGGGGGCTGGTGAGATGGCTCAGTGGGTAAGAGCACCCGACTGCTCTTCCGAAGGTCCAGAGTTCAAATCCCAGCAACCACATGGTGGCTCACAACCATCCGTAACGAGATCTGGCGCCCTCTTCTGGAGTGTCTGAAGACAGCTACAGTGTACTTACATATAATAAATAAAAAAAAAAAAAAAGAAGAAGAGATTGCAATTGAGTGAGACACAACAGGTAGCGCACAGAGGACTTTTAAGATAGTAAAAATATTTTGTTTAATGCCATAAAGATAGATATATGTCATCAAGCATTTCTCAGTATAACCTAATAAACTGTAAAGTCAACTATGGACTTTTAATGATGTGTCAGTATTGTGTCAATTGTAACAAATAGGTCACTTTAATGCAAGATGTCAATGAGATAAAATATTAAGGAGTGTATTATGTATTAAACTTGCTTTAAAATTCCATGGGGGAAAAGCCAGGCATGGCGGTACATCCCAGTAAATCAGGAGCTAAAGCAGGAAGATCAGGAGTGGATGAGAGGAAGAATCTGCAAATTGCATATTTTAAAAGAACTACACCTGGAACATGTGTAAAGAAATGTACTTCTGAACTTCTTATTGCTGTGAGTGTCCACCAGAGAAGACTACTCAGACATGGGTTTAAGACAATAGAAAGTCTCTAAGTAAGGGGCCAGTGACTACAAATGATGTTGGTACCCGCCTTTAATCCCAGCACTTAAAACACAAGGCAGAGCCGGGCGTGGTGGCGCACGCCTTTAATCCCAGCACTCGGGAGGCAGAGGCAGGCGGATTTCTGAGTTCGAGGCCAGCCTGGTCTACCAAAGTGAGATCCAGGACAGCCAAGGCTACACAGAGAAACCCTGCCTCGAAAAACCAAAAAAAAAAAAAAAAAAAAAAAAACCACAAGGCAGAGGCAGGTCTAGTCTACAGAGTGAGTTCCAGGACAGTTGGGGCTACCCAGAGAAACTCTGTCTTGAAAAACAAAACAACAAAAAACTGTCAACCTACTGGGCATTTTGGTGATTTTACATGGCTGGTCTTTGAGTACCACAAAGCCATTTTATGTAATGCTGAACACTGTGTTAGGAAGTGGCTGAGGCTCCTGTATCTCCTGTCTTAAAGTCCACATCATCTTCCATTTAAGAGGCTCAATTCCAACTAAATGAAGTTGAAATTCCTGATTTGGGCTTGCAGCATTAGGAATGTTGCGAACCACTGATCTAAAGAGTGAACCTCAAGTGAAAATAAACCAGAAATACAACAAAAGCCATGTTGCTACCCATTCCTGCCCTTACCATCCAGGTTTATTCTGGAGCTAATAAATCTGTTGTTGGTTTTCTGTTTGTTTGTTTGTTGTTTGTCATATATATTTTCATGGTGTGGTACCTGATGTTATGACAGCAGATCCTCTTCAGAGTAAAACCAGTCATACTGTGTGTTTACTTTGTTTCATTACTAAAGGGCTTGTGCTTGTGACCACAAGCTTTGTAAAGCTTCCTCCTCCAAGCATCCTGGCTCCTACTTTGTCACCCTCCCAGGAACTACCACTACCTTCTACCCCTGACTATCCACCTTGCAACCTCATCTTCCCTAACTGTGTTAGTGACTCCATAGTCTAACTCCTTCCTTCACAGCCTCCTTCCTCACCTCTGCTGTCTGAGGGTGTCCTTCCCCTGTCTCAGTAAACATGCCCAAAGCAGGGCACATTTATATTGTTGGGCCTGGTTGACCTGGGCCTTCCTGGACCCAAGGAATTAACCTTTCTCTTATAGTCTCAGGACCTGCTTCCCAGGAACACTTCTGTATCCTGCTTAGGCAGACATACTCCACCTTACACTGGTCACAGCTCCAGCGTTCTGACCATCCTTGCCACACTCTTATTCTCTCTCCCCTGATCACAAGTGGGATCTTAGAAAATACTTGCTAGTGCCTCACCTCTTCCATATCCTGTAGCTTTGAGTGGTTCCCTGTGTTTTTACCATTCTCGTGTAGAGTGCAGATAGATTCTATAGCTTTACTTCAGCCCTTTACTCCTGGGGCACAAATTTCTCTCCTCCCCAGAGAATGTCCCAGATGGCATCTCACTTGTCTATCCAGCATTGCTTCTGAAAAAGTTAAAAACATCCCAGACCCTGTGACCTTAAGCAGTTATGACCCTAAGGAACATTCTTGTTAGCCAAGAGATAGGCAACTCAAGGTAACTCAAGCTGACAAAGCAGCTTTTAGGGGCAACTTGGGGTCAGATTTCAGGCCCTTCATGGTACCATGCTATGCTGAGCTTATAACCTTGTATCATCAGAGCTTTCCCACTAAGACGGAGAACGGAGAATGTATTGCCCCAATCGAGAACTCACTGATGAGCCTGGTACTAACACTCTTAGCCTGTGGGTGGAAATCTGGAAAGGTTACCTTGTGAAGTGTCTCTCTTTTTGTCCCTTATACCTAGCACTTGTCTCTGCATCGAAATGCCTAAAGTCTGCAGGGTTGAGACATCCCTCTGATATGCTCAGAGCTACACTTCTTCCCCGGCTGCTGTGACAACTTGTTGGCCCCACCATGTCCAGGCTCCAGACTGAGGAGCAGGCAGTGGATTCCGAGGGAGACTCATCCCTACACAGGAGAAATGAGGAGGGGACACAGAGCTCCCACCGCATGCTGGGCTTCAGTGATGCACTGCTATCCATCATCGCCACTGTCATGGTCAGTGTGGGGCCCACCTCAAGCCTACCACTCATTTCTGTAGCAGCCTCAGATGCCCAAACCCTTCATTCAGGCAGAGGCTGCCCAGCAATGGTCAAGAGCCCACATACCTTGTGCTTCTGAGGAGCCCCAGCCCAAGAAGTATCTCTTGGTTATTTTTATCTTTGTTCCTTTAGATCCTGCCTGTGACCCACACAGAGATCTCACCAGAACAGGTAACAGGAACAGTCTGGTTTGTTCAGTGGACCAGTAAGAAAACCCGACTTGGACTTGGGGAGCCAACCCCCAAATCTGTAGGCAGCAGAGCCCAAGGCAGGAAATTTAGTGAGTGGGCAGGACATCTGTACTTCCTCAGAGAAGGATATGTATTCAGAGTGGAGGGGCAGGGCTCAAGCACAGGCTCTGGCAAAGGAGGTTTTATTTCTAGCTAGGCAGACAGGCACTGATATCCTCTACTGAGAAGAGGAGGAACAATGCCCACCCCAGACTTATACCAAGCCATTCTATATGGTTAACAAAGAGCTTTTCTAAAAGAATTTTTGTTTATATCCAACTCTATGGGCCTTTTTTTTTTTTTCTTTATGTGAAATAACGTTGAGACTTGGGACACTGAGGTGCCTTCCTTGGTTTCATTCCATGTGATTTGCCATACAAGACTCATGAGTACTATGCATCCTGAGGGAGGCAGGCTGCAGCTCTATCCAGCCAGCCCCCACAACAGTGAGGTCTGGCTCTACCATACCTGCAAGCTGATGTAAATCTTTGGGGAGGTCCCGAACTGCTGAGGTTTTTCTTCTAAAGTATGGTCACAGTACTACTGTAGTGTGGGGTAAGTTTGGTAGAAGTGAGATTAGACTTAGAGCAGACATAGACTATGTTGTGCACTTTGAGACTGGGGACCTTCCTAAATGCCTCACTGTGCTATAGGGTGAGTGTTGCCATTGAAATGACCACTGTTGGATCGTGTGTTACTTTGTTCTAATAGCAGTGTTCTTTTCATACAGCAGTTTGACAAAAGTATACAGAAACTCCTAGCAACTAGGATCGCTGTCTACCTCATGACATTTCTAATCGTTACTGTGGCCTGGACAGCACATACCAGGTAGGGAATTAGACCTTTAACACAGATCCTCATTGTCATGATTTACTCAGGGTAGGCAAAAGAATGGACTGTTACAGTACTACAGAGATGTATTGTTCTTGGTATCTGTGGGCCTCTTGGTTCACATGTTGTGTCCCAGGGGAGCTGCCTCTTCCCACCTTGGCCTCTGGTTCTCACTCTGAGACTTACACTCAGGACAGTACAACATGGTCAAGACTGTTCCAAAGAAGACCTGGCTCTACAACACTACCCTCCCCCTTTTCCTGTCTTTTAGGAGAGGCAGGAAAATATTCACCTGCTAGACTCACTGGAAGACCAGAATAGAACATAGCAGAGAAGAGACAAGCTTAATGGCTATGTCATAAGGGTTTATGGTTATGAACCCTTCCCTGTATAGAAGCTGAGCCTACAGATTACATTCTGATGTCTGAGTTGTGTCCTAGGAAAGAATAAGGCTCTTTAGGATCCCAGGACACAGGGCTCCATAGCTGCATTAGCCCCTGACCACTGAATGCCAGACAGGCAAGGGGACAGAAGGCTTCTATAGGAAGAGCTGGGCATGTGGGTGTTATACTCCTGGCTGCAGATTAGCATGTCCAAAGGAAATATTCTTCAAAGAATGTTCAAGATACAGAAAAACTTGCAAATTCTGGTAAACATTTTTTTTTCTAGTAAACATTTTATGACCTACTTCACTTCTCCTTCCCCTCCCTTCCTCCCCCCCCTTCCGTGTGTGTGTGTGTGTGTGTGTGTGTGTGTGTGTGTGTGTGTAGGGAAGGGGAAGAAATATCTATGTAGTAGGCCAGATTGGCCTTGAACTCAGAAATCCTGCCTTTGCTGCCTTAAGTGCTGGGATTAAAGGCATGCGTTCCGCTCACTGCTATTTAAAAATGCAGCATGTGTTTCATGTTACACACTTGTTCTCAGCAAGATGATGGTGATAGATGTTTCAAATCCAGGCTTATCCCTTTGGTCTCCCTGTAGCTGTAGCCAACCTTCCCTATACTAGCTTCATGGTTCTTTCACCAGGGCCACACCCTCTGTGGAACACATGGACAGTCAGGTTCTCAGGCTCGGGGGCTGTGAAGAAAGAACTTCATAGAGCTATTCTGTGGCTTGCTTTGAGTGCTCTCTTATACACATGAGCTTAGAACTAGCAGGTAGCCAGCTGCCTCTAGGGTTGAAGTCCCTTCGGTTTGGCTTATTAAGGAAGACTTAAACCCAAATGAGCCTGTGTCACTGCCATGAGCTTCCTAGAGAGGGCATGGCAGTTCAGCTGAGTCCGGTCCAGAAAGAAGGCCTTGGTGTTGGATGGGTGACATCTGAATTATGGTCAGGTACTGTTGGGGGCAACCCTATTGTAGGACCCAGGCATGGTAGGCTTTAGGATCCTTGGTGGCCTATGCTTGTGGAGCAAGGATAGTGCTCCAATTTGTTTTCTGTTTATATTGTAGTATCTCCATACAAAACTACCTCTGTTAAATAACAAATTCTAACAGGTGCAGTATATGAGATCTTTGGGGGGGAGGGGGAATAAGAAAAGAGCACTTCCTTTCTTTAAACTGTATTTTAGACATAATGTCTAAAGACAGTATATTGCATGATAGAGCAATATACATCCCCAGAGGCTTATTTCCAGAAAGTATGGCTGGACAAAACTCATGGGACAGGAGACTCACAGCCACACTCCTAGTCCTGCCTTTAGCAGGAACTCCCTGGACAGTTAAAACTCCCCTACCTCAAGGCTTTCTATAAAAAGATTACCCATAAAAGCCACCAGCTGTACAGGTAGTTTCTTCAGATTGTTTCTGCAAGGAAGAATGTGTGGGAAAGGTATGTGCTTCACATATAAAGTGTGCTTGATTCAAGTTTTCTGGCTTTGATAGATTAGGTAGTATTTACATCTTTACAAATCACATGTTATTTTGTGCATGTGTGGATAAATGCATGTGAGTATGCGCCAGCATCAGGATAACTTGTAGAATTTAGTTCTTTACCCCATTCATGTGGGTTTGGGCAACAAAGCCAATACCCTGGCTTGATAGCACCTTAGCCTACTAAGTCACATCAATCCCACTAAGTTGTGGGATCAAAAGTGACATCTTCAATGATATTTTAACTAGAAAATACTGTGGGAGATGCATCTTAATTTTAATATTATGGAGCCATATTTGAATGATGGCCCATCTTTTCTTTCTCCTAACTTTAGATTGTTCCAGGTTGTTGGAAAAATAGATGATACACTTGCCTTGCTCAACCTGGTGAGTTACTGTTGTTTTGAAAAATGAGCTTAGTTATGACTTAGCCCTCCCACAGCCTGGACTTTTCTATTCCTAGAAGCTCCTCAGATGGCTCATGGGATCTGTCTGTCCAGGACAGGGGCATAGGCTTTTTGGGTCTAGCCCTAAAACTCTATAGATATATTTCTGCCTTCCTGGAGTGCCCCCGTGTTCCTTGCCAGGCCTTCTGGTGACTGTGACCTCCCTCCTTTCCCTTTATTACAGGCCTGTATGATGACTATCACCCTCCTGCCCTACACAGTGAGTAACAGTCATCACCCTGCACTCCTCACTGAGCACATCTGTGTGTGACAGTCCTCAGAAATGTAGCCCTGGGTACAAGACCTGGACTGCAAACTAGAGGAGAGACTGCATGGGAACTAGTAGTTGGGGCTGAGTAGAGGAGAGAGCTTAGAGCTGCTGGAGGCATAGGCCATGAGAGTGCCTCTGAGGCTCTTTGCTCCTGCCTGCTTCTCCCCATAACTCCTATTAGCACATCAACAAGCACTTAAAATTCTAATATAGTCTGAAGTTGGACCAAGTATACAGGTCTATAATGCAGAGAATTCAAATCTAGGGGATTTTACATAAGATTAATAATGACACAGGCTTTATTCTGAAGCAGTGGGTGGAAGTGCTCTGTTGGAGGACTGAATATACCTAGCCCCAGCCCCATACCATTGTCCCTACACTGGGACAGTTTTCTGCTCAGTGCCCAGTACAGAGAGAGGGAAGCTCATTATATCCATCTCAGAGCCTAGCTCTGATGGTCCTTTGGGGGGTTTGTGGGGATTCTTTTGACAGTTTTCACTAATGGTAACATTCCCTGATGTGCCCCTGGGCATCTTCCTGTTCTGCATGTGTGTGATTGCCATTGGATCTGTGCAGGTAGGAACACAGGGTATGTATATGTGTTTGCCTTGAGGTGGGCAGGCCAAGTGCCAGTATCCTGATTTACACCCCAGGTAGTCCAGGTCTTTACCCAGGGCCTTACAGTCATAGAATAGAATGAGTTTCAACTCTCTTCTCCTCCCCAGAGTCTCAGAACATCCCAGGGTAGGAGGCTATCTAGGGGAACACTCTTGCTCCTGACCCCTAGAAATGTGTATGTTAGTTCAAGGGTTAGCTGGCTGTGGCACTCCCTCTACTTGTTGATGGTGCTCTATAGCCTGTTTTGTTTGTTTTACCACAGGCAATGATTGTGGGCTATGCCTTCCACTTCCCACATCTGCTGAATCCACAAATCCAGTGCTCTACACATAGGGATCTATCCCGGCGGCATATCCTGCACCTGGTCCTCCGTGGCCCAGCACTGTGTTTTGTTGCAGCTGTCTTTTCCCTCTTCTTCTTCCCCTTGGTGAGTGCTGGGACTCTCAGAGGAAGTCTTATCCCAGTTGAAAAGAACCTAGCTAGGCAAAGAAAGAACAGGCAATGCTAAAACAGTCTTTTCAAAGCAGGTAGTAGAAGCTGGCTTGAGCAGAGTCAACTTAAATACATGAAGGTACACTGAAGTTTTAATCAAAGCATCCTCATAGTGGAAGATAACAAATGCTAGTTATTTTAAATGTTTGCTATCAGGCTGGTGAGATGGTCAGTTGGCATAGGTACTTGCCACCAAACCTAATGACCTGAGTTTGGTTTCTGGAACGTACATGGTAAAAGGAGAGAACTGATTCTTGAAAGTTGCCCTCTGACCATCACATGCACACTGTAGAAATGAGCAGCTGTACACATGCACACAAACAAAAATTATATGTAATTAAAATTAAATATGTAAAAATTAATAAATGTTTGGTAAGCATTTCAAGAACACTCAGGGTTTTAAGCAGACTGATGAAGGCCAGTGACTGCTGCTACAAATGCAAGCTTAAAGCCCTATCAGGATATCTCTTTCTTTTGAAGAGATAACATACCAGCTGGGTGAGTAGGACCCAGGGAACCCAGAGACTTTATAACCTAAAAGCAGAGCAGAATGCGGAATGGGAAGCAGGTAGGCAAGCAGACTGTGAGCAGGGAAGCCACAGGTGAAGTGTCTTCTCAAGTGCCTTCCTAGCCATCTTAGTTGGAATGGTTACCTTTTGTTGTTGTGCTGTTACTATTCATTATGTACTCATTAGGAGCACATGACTGGTGTGTATTTGTCCCTCATGACAGTCCTTTTTGGGATTGTGCCTTTACACACAGTTCATTTCCATAAAAGACAGTTGTTTGGTTTTTTCCTCTGTTACTTCTGTTGCCCCTCCATCGGGTGCAGAAGAGTGGGACCAGACTTTAGGTGTAAGCAGTCCCCATCCCCAGGGAAACACTCTGACCTATTATTTCTTTCTGCAGTCATACCTGCTGATGGTGACTGTCATCTTCCTCCCTCACATCAGCAAGGCTACCACCTGGTGCAAAGACAAGCTTATAGGTAGGTGACCTTGCACAGCACTGCAATAAGCATGTTGGAAGGTTCTACCAGATTTCAGGCTACTCCCAAGGACCGCTGAGTGGGAACAAGGCATCAGTGCATGATGGCTCAGGGCTTGCCCTCCTGGGTTCAGCCCATATCTGGTGGTTTGTTTGCAGGATCCTGGCTACTTCCTACTCCTTAAGCGTCTCTGCATCACTTCCCCTCCTGGCCTGTATATTTCTGGCTCCTTGGCAAAGAGGCCAGTGGTAGCCACACTGGTCTGATAGTCCCTCAGCAAGGCTAGTTTCTTCTCCTGGCATATCCACAGGCCACAGGGAGTCTCCAGCTCACAACATGGAGCCCTTCAGTGTTGACCTGCATGCGCCCCTCAGCAAAGAGCGGGTGGAAGCTTTCAGCGACGGTGTCTATGCCATCGTGGCCACACTCCTCATCCTGGACATCTGGTGAGGACCCCAGTTTGCTGCTTTGACCCATCTTCTAGGTGGTAGTATGTCTGAGAATGTCTTGTTCTTAGGAACTCCAGAAAGACTTTGTCAGTACCAATCTTCCCTTAGGTGCCTGCAGATTTATGCAGGTCCCCTCTTCCCTAAAGGTCTCCCATTGCAGTTGCTCTCAGCCTGAAAGTACAGGTGCTAGGGAGAGTGACTTCTGCAAGGTTACCTTGTGTTCTCTATTCCAGAAATATTCAGGCAGCTTCCTTAGGCCTTATACCCACTGTTGGAGCTCTAGTCTGTATGTCCACTTTTATATCCAAGTCTCCCCCCACCCCACCCCCCCAGCCTTCTCTAGCCTATGGTTCCTCAAATATTCCGTTGCAGTCTTATTTTATTAAACATGTCACAAATCTGATTTTAGATTTTGCACCTGACACTACACTTTTCCTGATACTTTTGAATAACCTTTTCTACTATAATTCGTAAATTCTTATTGGCTAAAAGTAAATATTCATTAGTATCTGATTTCTTGAGGCCTTAGATTTAAGGAGCATTGCAGAGCAACCTGCTGTTGCTTCCATTCTGCAGTCAAGGCTGAAGGACTCAGCCAAGAGGCTATGGTTATGGCAGGAATTCTAGCCAATAGAAGGCTACTACTACCTTCTCCCTGAAGTCTAACCTCGAGTGACAGCCCTCAGGCTCTTTCCTGCCCTTACACTATGATTGGGAGGAAGTAGTTGGCACTTGGGTGTCCCATCATTCATGTCCAGATGATGGGTTCCCATCTGTTGACTCTGTGTTAGAACACAGCCTGCAAGATTTAGGATAGCTGTGGAGAATCTCTCCTATAGGTGTCCTACCCTCAACAATCAACCAGGGCTGTCTGTCATTTCTGGCTGTCAGATAGGGCCACCAGTTGGAAGAGAATATATAGGACTGGTTAAATTAGCATTGTGAGGAAAGAACAGTAACTGTTTAGTATGCTAAATATATGTAAGTAGCACATAGGGAACATTTTTGTGTTCTGAAGATCACACATCATTAATCTCAAATTCACTTTATGATGCTTGGTCTACCCTTCTGGTCCTGTCATCTCTGGGAGGTTGTTACAAATGCCATCTGTTCATACTTCCCAGTGAGGACAATGTTCCGGACCCCAAGGATGTGCAAGAGAAATTCAGTGGCAGCCTTGTGGCTGCCCTGGGTGCATATGGGCCACAATTCTTGGCATACTTCGGCTCCTTCGCCACAGTGGGTCTGCTCTGGTTTGCCCACCATTCACTCTTCCTGCATGTTCGGAAGGCTACACAGACCATGGGGTTACTCAACATACTATCGCTGGCCTTTGTGGGTGGCCTTCCTCTGGCCTACCAGCAGACCTCGGCTTTTGCCCGGCAACCCCATGATGAACTTGAGCGTGTGCGTGTCAGCTGTGCCATCATCTTCTTTGCCAGCATCTTCCAGTTTGCCATCTGGACTACAGCCCTGCTGCATCAGACAGAAACACTGCAGCCAGCTGTGCAATTTGGTGGGCAGGAGCATGCTTTCATGTTTGCCAAGCTTGCACTGTATCCCTGTGCCAGCCTGCTGGCCTTTGCTGCCACCTGCCTACTGAGTCGTTTCAGCACAGCCATCTTCCATCTCATGCAGATTTCAGTGCCCTTTGCGTTCCTGTTGCTCCGTCTCCTTGTACGCCTTGCCCTGGCAGGCCTTCAAGTCCTATGGGGCCTCTGGCCACAGCATCCCCAACAAGACCAGAGTGAACCTGAGACACAGTCCCAGCTCTTGCCTGGCCCCTGCTAATGCCAAGAAAGCCACTCCTGCCTATCCTAGGCATATTGTAAGGGGTCCTATGGAGATGTCTTAGTCCAAGTTTATTGTGACACTGGGGCTGTGGATATATTGGCCTGGGTATTGTTTACATTGTGAAATATCAAGATCTATTTCAAGAGTATGAACATTGTTCACACTTTGCAGTGAGGGGTTTAATCGGAACAGAATTTATTGTTTTTACCCATTTACTTTCCTCCCTTGCCCACAGTATTGCCAGGGGAATTTATCTGTCTGATTAACCTGAACAAGCCACTTTGAGCTGTCACTGAGATCTTGTTTGAGGCAGCAGCATCCAGCCAGGATCAAGGGTCTATCCTATGCCTTGCTCTGACCTGCATGTGACACATAGGCTCTCGTCTAGGCTAACTCAGCCTGAGAAGCTCCTGTCTGGCTCACATCCTCAAAAGTGTAGAGCTTCCCTGGTGGGCCTGCCAGTCTGTTTGCCCATCCTGTACCACTGTTAGACAAAGACAAGAGTCAGCTATGGGACAGCAAAACCCACACTGTGTATTTGGCCCAGATATAACTTAGATCACATTCAGGTAGTGATAAATTACACACAAAGACAGGACCAGTGCACAGGACACACTCCACGTAAAGACAGTCTCACTTAAATACAGAGGACATGCTACACTGATCGTAATTTACAAACAATTCCTACAGATTGAAATAAAAATGAAAAATTACATCACAAAGAGTTTGTTTTGAACATTGAGAATGATGTAAACATGATCATCGACACTGAGCTCACACATGGCTATCTGATGCACTTGTATGCAGTTTTGGCAGAAGCGGGGGTGGGGGGGTGGGGTGGGGGGGTGGCACAATGGTCCTATGAAGCTGCCAGGCAGGGAGACACCCTGGTCCACACACTACCCTGGTGTCACACTTCTGAAGGTGTCCACAAGCCAAGTAATGACACACAGGAGAAGGCTCTGCACTGACTGACTTTTAGGGGTGGGAGGTACTCATCACAGGAGACTTCCCACATAGGTCTTCCCCATCCAGGCCTGGGGCTAGACCTTTAGATGTCTTTAGCCTTTTTTTTTTTTTTTTAATGTTTTCACTTTTTGAGAGGGGCTTTAGCGCTATAACCCAGTTATGTTTTAGCCTGGGGAAATGAATTATAGGCATGTACCAGGCTTAGCTAGGCAGCTCATTTTTGGACAGAATCTTCCTAGGGTCTTAAGTGTGACAATGAATTCTTGGGTGCATGGAAGAGACCACTTTTCTCTCGTTCTGTGAACCTGGTGCCTCCAGCAAGGCCTGGCCATCAGAGCTGCTTCCATTTGTGTAGGAGCCAGGGTAGAAGCTCTACAGCTACAAGGAAGGGCTGTAGGCAGGCAAACACCATGGATATAAAGTGCTATAAGTTGAGTCTAAGGGAGTTCAAGCCACTCCACAACAGATGTTATTTACACACTCCTCAACCAGGTACTACCTGGCCCTGTTCTGAACCCTTCTAGGCACTAGGTGCCCACTCTGGAGTTGAAGAGGGACACTAAGGGCCTAGCACACATTCCAGCTATGACGTGTGAGTGATCGCTAAACTCACTTAGCCTAAGGGTAGACAAAGATTCCCATCCCTAAGTACAACTTTGTCAGTCCATGGCTGGATAAGACCTTGTAACTAATATCTTAAGCCCAAACTGACATCTAGTGATAAGTCCAGGGGACTTGAGAATGCCACACCCACCCAGTCAATACAGGAGAACAGGCAGCTTTCTGGATCTGTTAGGCCAGGGCCCAACATGGTTAGCTGCTTTGAAAGAACAAATGAAATCAGAGGACCCACCTGGATGGCCTGCATCCAGACGTATTGGGTCTAAGAGGGTTTTAAGAGAGGTTTCAAAGGAAGGAATGTGGCTAACAGGACCAGCTCCGTTTTTCCTGTAAGAACTAGTGTTGTGCAGAAGACAAGCTAGCCAGAGCCTCATGCCCAGCCATAGACATTGGTACTATGTATGGCAGCGTGAGTAATGACTATTAACCTACCCACTCCTAAGTTTGCACATGACATTGGGATGGAAACATCCCAAGACCCATGAAGATTCTATGGTCAGTGCTACAGCTAAGTCCATCTGTTGGCCAGCCAGTGTGTGACCAACCAAAGATGAAAAAGGCTGGGTGGTTGAGACCTCTCATCTTGGCTCCTCTATAAAGGATTGCCCTCAGGAGCAGGCAAGGTGTCCACTCGCGTATCCCTGATGGCGCCAGCCTTCCTGGGCTTCTGCTTAGCCTTCCTCAGCATGTGAACCTGTTCAAAGGTAGGGATTGAGGGTCAGAGGGCTAGAGTGACATTTCAAGAGATAGATCTGAGACCTCTGGGCCAGTGAATACTAATTGGTTCCACTCCACAAAAGAGGAAGACCTAGAAAAGCTGTCTAGTAGCTGCTGCCTGCAGCCTATTGAATATCATCTTTAGTTCTTACCTCCTCTCTGAGGCTCTCACCAGGGACACCATGACACCCGGAGTCTCAGAAAGTCAAGGCTTAGTTAGACCCACCTGGCCTCAGCTGCTATACAGCATCAGCCTGCCTGGCCCTGCCCCTGACCCATTTTTACCTCTGCTCACAGCCTTGCCAATATACCTTAGGTGCAGTAGCAGAGATGATCATGTGACCTGGGGCCTGAACCCAGGGCTCACCATCCACCTGCACTGGAGTAGCCTTGAGGAGGGTGACACGGAAGTAGGAGCCTTGGGCAATGCGGATTCCAGAGCGCAGCCCACCTTGTACCTGGCCCTGAGTAAGACAAAAGCAGAGCTGGCTAGTAGGACCCAAGGGGTACCATAGGGCCTACCCACCAGCCTGCGGCTGCTCACCATGTGCACGACACCCGTCACACCCACCACCTCCAACAGCCCGTCGTCTATGCGTGGCTTCTCAAACCTTGAGTCGTTGTCAGAGCCCCACAAGTCGGCCCCTGAGCCCCAGCTGCCCCCAAAAGATGAAAATACAAAGTTAGGTACAGGCCAGACACAGACCTAGCACCTAGCCCAAACTGCAGAGTTTCATAGCCCAGCCCCAGCACCTGGGGATGTTAATGAAGATGAGACCCTCAATGCTGGGTAGCTCCACCTCCTGCTGCTCCACCTGCAGCCGGATCTCCTTGTGTAGGCTTCGAGAGTGGCTGATCTTCTGTAGCCCAACCCGCACATACACGCCCTTGTTGTGGAACCTGCCGCAGGAAGGTAGGCGTTCCAAATGACCAGGTAAAAGCTGCTGGCTGCTATAAGTGACCTGGCCCCCCAGCCTTGCCTTGCTGTTACCTGCTTGTGAATTTGCCAGGCTCCTCTTCACGTGCCTGGTGGAAGTCCAGGCTGAGCTCCGCATCAATACCAATGCCACAGTAGTTATTCATCTGAACAATCTGGAGACAGGGCATAACCAGGATGCTGGCCAGCCACCCCTAAGTGTCCAAAACTGTGCCAGACATCTCTATCTATTGTCACCAGTGCCTTTTCCTAGGAACCTCTCTGCTTAAATGCCACAGCATGCCCACAGAAGGCACAACCCTACAATCCCACAACCCCACAGGCTTCAGTCAACAAGTTCCTGCTCTGCCTTAGGGGTAACTGGGAGGAAAGTTGCACATCAGCAAAGGGGGAGCCATATGTAAGATTCTAGCTGGTGCCACACTGGTACCTTGGGGGGCTCTGTTTCTACCACATTGTTCTCTGTACTATCAATTTCATGAGCATCCAGCAGGATTGTCCATCGATCCATGAGCACAGCATCAGCCTCATCCACAGACACCAGCACAGAAAATGGGTCCTCACCACTATAGCCGGCCCCCCAACGAAGGACCCGGCCAAGGTCATTCCCTGGGAAAGAGGAAAGCAAGCACAATCCATAAACCACCAAAAATCTCTAATAAAACGCACAGTAGGACTGCCCTGAGAACCCATCCTTCAAGTTGATGACTAAGCCCACCTGTACCCAGGGGCAAGATGGCCACAGCTGGCTCTGGACAGGCCAGATGGCGCCTCGTCTCCTCCAGGGCAGCGAGCACCCAGCCAACGGTGCCATCTCCACCACACACCAGTACCCGAAAACAGGGCACCTGGGAGAAAAGGTGGAACCTGTGTGGGAGACAGTATTCTGCCACTACCTCCTGGCTGCCCAGGCCAGAACTTGGATACTCATTCTTGCCCTGGGCAGCCCTTTCCTTTTCAGATGTCCATCTCTGACCACATAGAGGACTTAATGATTCCAGCAGTCCCATTTAGAATTTCTACTAGCTAGAGAAAGGTGGCTCACCCAGGAAGAGGGCCCCCGTTGGTTAGCTCAAAGACCTGGTGCGGATTCAGCAGCTTCCGGAAACTGCAGAGCAGTTCTCGTCCCTTGAGACCCCCACTCTTGGGGTTCACAAACACGAGGAGAGGGCAGCAGTCAGGAGGCAGCTTCGTGTGCTGAGAGGTGGAGGACTGAATTATGTTGAGGTCCCACACTGGAACTGCTAAGCAGTATCCAGCCTCAGATTCCAAGCCTGCTGAGCCAGAGCCAGTCCCTCCTGAGGATAAGCACCTCAGGATCTCCACCTCATTACTGATCTCTCAGGATATCCTTTCTCATGAGAACACCACTGGCTACTTGGAGCTCAAGCACAAATGTCAGAGCCAGATCCACTGTGACATATGTTAAGGGACCATTCCTAGCCTTTTAGCTATGATGCCACAGGCTCATGATGGAAGACCACAGATCCTACCTGGTACCACCAGCCAGCTGGAGTAAGGCCTGGCTTTTGCAAAGCTACCAATGTACCCTTTAGAGGTCAACAGTTTCCAGGTCCCACCTGCCACATGGCAGTCAGAGGACTCAGTTACAGAGGTAATCATTGGTTATGGGAATAAAATCAGTCTCCCCATACATAACGCCAAGAGACAGTCCCTAGGAGTCTCGGCACAGTGGGCTGGTTGAAGTCCCTACAATGGTGTTGAGTAACAGGAGACACATAAGTCAGGCACAGACACAGGGTGAACAGCAGCACAGGGTGAACACCTGCACTGCGGTGAGGATATACTTGGGATAGGGTACCCACTGGACAGGCAGAGCTGCTGGTACTCAACCCTCATTTGCTCCAAGGCAGGCAGCTGACAGGTTTTATGCCTAACTCTGCCACCAAGGACAATGCATGGTTAAACATACAGGGAGCCCTGGCTTATATCCTCAGGCATTGAGAACAGCTACTTCCAGGGCAGGACCAGTGGGTAGGGGAAAGGGGGAACCTGTAGTTACTGCCTAATCCAGACTCATTTCACTTAAATTCTGTTCCTCCTAAACTTGAGCCTGAAGTCAAGATCAGGGTTCAGGTCACACGCATGCCTTGGATACCTGTGGGGACTTTGTGGAGCCCAGGCATATGAATTCTCTGTCCTCTGCTGCCCTCTGCAGCTCTTCCCAGCCACTGCCAGATTCTAAGAGTGGTATCTCAAGTCAGGGAGCTCCACCTACTGGCCAAAAATAATCCTAGGTACATGGCTACCTGTGTAAGGGTTGGGGCCTAGCCTGGCAGGATGTTAATACATGGTCACAACACACTTTGGACTTAAGTGGGGTGGGTATCTTGTGGTGATCTCAATAGGTTAGAAATTCACGGTTCATAATATGAAACCAGCCTTGGTCCCAATCATCATGTCAGAACCATGGACAAACACTGACTCTCTGATCTCTGACTATGATGTAAATTGGTCTGTCTGGTCCATTTAGGGCTGTTGTAAGCCGAGGTGGCACATACCAGCCATCTGGCAATGAGGACATGGTCCTGGGGCATGAAGCTGGCCTCAGAGTCCTAACTACTCACCAGCACTTCTGGAAGCACTAATGCAGTCAGTGGCCGGCCATGCACTGCGGTGTCCCTGGCCAGCATGTATAGCCGCTCAGCCTCTGCGAAGCAGGTGACGTCCAGAATTACTGCACCTACCACAGGTGGGCCAAAGCTCAAGCGGGATGTCCTATGTACCCCACCCACAAGGTATCCAGTCAGGTGTCCTGTGTGTCCTGCCCCTAGGTCCCCAGAGAAGGGTCTGTCCTATGAAATCCACCCCCAAAATGTCACAGCCACAAAGCCTCTCCTCTGTGACATGCCAACCATGCACCTAGGTAGAACCTCGGCTCTCACCACAGCCAGCTCATGTTAGCTGACTACAGGTGGCATCCAGAGTAAGGGGCCACCCTTCCAGCAAAGTATTCCTACAGAAGACAGGCTGAACTCAGGGTCCAATGAGGCTAGTCTCCCTGACCAGCCATATTCACACCCAAATCTAATACCATGAGCACTGCATGGTCTCTGAGTGTCCTGGGTTCACATGTCAAGAAGGCTGACAGTTCTGAAATCCCCCTGCCCAATAAAAGATGCAGGCCCACAGAAAGGACAAAGACTGGGGAAAAGCTAATCTCAGCCACACTGATTAACAAAAGCAACGGATGTGAACCAAGAAACAGAACTAAGGGATGACTCCAGGCACATGGATCTAGAGAAGGAAGCAAAGGGCAGGCTCTTCTATCCCACTCCAAGAGCATCCACCAGGTATCAGCTCACCTTGTAAGGAGTAGACGTGACTCACAGACACCACAGCAGCTGCATAGACAGGTTGCAGTCAGAATAGCATCCTGAAGCCCAGACCTGACCTCCCAATCTGGGGTCAGCCTCCCTCCTAAGGGCATCCAGAGCACAGCCCACCCAAGCAAGCCCTGTCCCATCCTTAGGGGTCAGCCTCCTGGGAACTGTCTACACCCTGTTACCAAACAAGGTCCCTGACTCCTGAATGTACAAGGATTTCCCCAGAAGCATAGACTAGATAGTTTAGGAAACAAGAGGAGGAAAACAGAAGCCCCACAGTGAAAGCGGTGTTGGCTGGCCTGGAGTGGGAACTGAGCTCGGGCTTCAGATGGTGCATGAGGAGGCAACAGAACTTAGGCTTGGCACCACAGTCCCACTGGTCAGTCAGGACCCTTTCCCAGCCAGAGCCCTGGATAGCCCAAGGTCACACCTTTGGTGGCCATGGCCTCATGCAGCAGGTTGCTGTAATCCTGGGGGGACAAGCCAGGTGGCAGGCCACCCACGAACAGGGAGACACGTGGGGCCATGGCCCTGGTCTCAGCCACGTAGAACCGCGTCTGGCTCACCTGGCGCACAGAAGTCTGCGGGAAGAACAGGAATGGGGAGTGCTGACCAGCAGTGCCAGCAGCGCTCCTCCAAATCCCCACTTAGCTCTTCAGGGAACTAACTTGGATACTCTTGAGACTCAAGGCCTCCCAGCTAGAAACAGGTGAAAATGTTACAGAAGGTATAACCAGCCAAGGACATCAGCTGCTGGTTGGGGAGGATATGGTGTCTGAGCAGAGATGCCTGTCTGGAGAGTGGACAGCCTTGATGCCATTCTTCTACAGGCATGGCTAAGGGCTGGCAGTCCCCTGGGAGTGTTGTCTACACCCACTGACCTGTCGGATGTCCCGGAGTCGGTCTAGCAGAGGTTCTTCATCTGCCAGCACGGTCCGTTGGACTGTAGGATTGAAGGACACAGCATGTCAGCACTAGGACCGTCCCTTCCACAAATAGCTGCTCTAAGTCTCTGGGGCACGTGGGGATGCAGGTGAATCTAGGTGGGGCTGTTCAGAAGGGTGTGGTCTAGCCCCTGTGTCCTGGTAGGCCTACTAGAGTGGCAGGCCCAAGCCTACTATACAAAAGGACCTGAGAAATGCAGTCCACTTACCTTGTCTGCTGCTCATGAGCACCTCAATCAGCTGGAATCTCTCCTGATCCTTAACCTATACAGCATGGGTGATATATTAGGCCTAGGACAGAACCCTCCCTTATATCCACATGACATACAGAGGGATAGTAGCTTGGCCCATTGGGTAGGTGACCCTAAAGTTGGGTGGGAATGGACAGGATACATACCTGTTGTCCAAACAGTGGGAGAACCTCTTGAACCACAGACCGTGCTGTACTCTGGGAGTTCACACGGATGGACACGTAGGCCACACCTACCCTGCGGGGATCAGGCTCAAAGTCCAGGTTCTAGGTCCTCACTCTACCCTTCCCTCAACAGATCCTGTTCTTTGAGTCTTACTTGAGCCAGCCAGGGTAGATCTTCAGGATCTCTTGGGTACGAGGCAGAGACCTGATGACCCAGGCCTCAGGCACGGAATCCCGGGGACAAGAGCCTTTACTAGTCTCCTCCTCAGTGGTCCCAGCCTTCCCCAGAGCCTGGGCACTGCCAGACAGGGGCAGTGCCTGCAGCTGGAAGTCCTTAGGGTCCTCGCTGATATAGTAGGCCCGAAGTGCTGCCTCCTGTAGAGGGTAAAGACGCATATGGAAAGCCAGGTGAATAGGGGACTTGTTATGGAGAGCCAGGTTAAGGGAACAGGTGAAGGAGGCAGGTAGGTATAGAGAAGCCAGCTGAGAAAGGGGACCAGATGTGAAGGGAGGGTAAGCAGAGGGCTCCAGTTATGGTAGTGTGTACCATACCTCCGTGTATAAGTTTACTCTTACCATCACTTCCTCATTCCGAGCCAGGCGGGAAACCGTAACCAGACGAAACTGATTTTTCCTCATGGAGTCGTTGCCATCAAAGATCTTCAGGGTCTGTTTGGCTAGGCAAGAGGGGAGCAGTTAAGAACCTTGGGGGGGTCTGGAACTAGGTGGGACAGAGTGACAGCTAAGTAGGACACTTACTGGACTCTGTAGCTGTCAGCATCTCTCTGCCTGTGCCTATAGCAGCACTCCCGTCTACACCATCATCCCCATCACCTGCAGGACAGACAAAGCCCTTATACTCACTGCCTGGCCCAGCCAGGGTATACCCCAGCCCCATCTCTGCCTCACCAAGCTCCAGGACCATGGTCTCAGGGATTCGGAAACAGTGCATCTTGCTGAAGTTTCGGGACAACAGGCGCACACACGAAGGAGGCAGTACCATGGAGCGTAGACGTCCAAATGTACACTCAGGCGCAAGTACTGTGGAGCACACTGAGTGAGCCTGATAGGAAAAAGGTGTAAGTCTGGTACCCTGGGCAGAAAGCTGGCCAAGCACCCACCTAGATAGTGCATGAAGCCAGAGGTGCTACGCCATAACTCAGAAAACAGTAGGATGTAGACAACTTGAAAAAGAGGAACGTTCCCCCTCTCTCACCACATACCCCGTCACAGAGCCCACCCCTACCTGATGGCTTCAACCTCTCTTATGTCCCACAGTCAAGGGCCCCATTCATCCCATTCCCATGCCCACCTGTACACCACACCACTCGCAGCGTACACCAGCCAGCACATCTGAGGAACCACAAGTCTTCCTACAGACCTCACATCGTGCACCAGAAGGCAGGTTCCCCTCCCTCCAGTGGTGGTGATACGTGTCCTGGGGATGGGGGGCGGTCAGAAGCTCAGCCAGTCTACCCCTCCTACCAAACCTACCCCAGCGCTAGTGCACTCACATAATCCTGCTGTCCATCCTGGTGGCACTGACGACAGTCGCTGCAGGCGAAGGGCACACAGTCGGGGTGAACGTGCAGCTCACACACTGGGGGGCGGGCAAGGTTAGGGGCCTCTTGCCACACCCCTGCCCTCCACACTGACCTCTTAGCTTGGGCGGGCTCCAACCCCAAACCCTGCCATCCTGAACCAGCTTCTTTTAGCCTGATTGCTTCCTGCCTGGTAGGCTCATACTGTTGGAGCCCCCAAAGTCAGCTTGAGCCTACCACCCATGCCTTTGACAAACCACAGGTAGAGGAGGGTTGGGCTACCTGGGGTAGCAGAGACCAGCTCCTTGAGAGAGGAGCTCAATTCCAAGGGGGCCAAGGGCCCAATGGTACCTTCACAGCGGAATGCGGGTACCTCCAGGCTCTTGCGGCAGACCACACAGAACTTGCGCTTGTAGAGACCAAGGGAACCAAAGCAGTGGGCTACAGGCACCTATAGGAACAGAACAATCCTGATTTAAGCCTGCCTGGTCCTGCACCCTTATCCTTGGTAGCCCTGTGAACTGGCCCAGCATTACCTTTTGGTAACTGCTTGGACAGAGAGAATCATCTCTCCTCTGCCTTCACCTTCACAAATCTGCAAGTCAGGTCTTGCTTGAGACTACCTATCTCAATCCAGCTATACTACCATGAGCCCTGGACTGGAGCTAGCCTGGCTGATTGTGGGACAGGCAAGCAGAGAAAAAGCTCTGTAACTTCACATCTGCAGTATCGTAAGCACAGTTTTTAAAAAAATGTTCACCTGATACCCATTCCTCCCTCCACAGGCCAGCAAGATTACCAGGCGCCTGTCTTATTAGATTCAGGAGCCTCCAACACCCCTCAGATTTGCCCTCTTGGAGGCACAGTGACTGTGAACATGTGAGAGCAAATTACCTTCCTATGAAAACAGATCATAAGGATCAGGTCCTAACTTGACTGGCCCTTAGCCCAAGACTTAAAGCACATTCAATAAGCAGAAGAGAAAAACTGCACACTAGAAGGATGGTGTGTATGTCAGGACGGAAGATGATTTCTGTTTTCTTTTTAAATAAATCCTCTGAGCGTTTTGAAATCATACTAGTATTTCTTCTCATCACAAGTAAGGCATTGAGATTGTTTTAAAAATGTATAGCCCCAACGTGTTCATGTTCATTCACAGGGGCAACCCTCTTGGCAAGCATAGCATCCTGAGACAGCAGCCAGCATCCTTGGATCCCTTTGTACTCACACCTAGTCATCAAGTATCCACCAAGCAGCAACATTAAAGGGAAAGCTGACAGTATTCAGAACACTCGTCATCCGTCAGCATCAACTTCTGCTTACTGTGGTGCCTCATCCCCTCTTCCCCACTTACTCATCTCCTCTCCTCCACCTGCTGGGAGGCAGGGCCCACCTACTAGTACAGGCAAGTACAAGTTCAGAGCAGCTGAGCTATCAGTGATCTGGCTTTGTGGATGCAGCAGATGGGAAGTGAGGCCACCATGCTCACTCACCTGTTTGAGCTGTGTCTGGCTATGCTGCTCTCACTGTTATCATTACTCACAGAAAGGAAGTCCCCCTACCTGCTAGGAGCCTCACTGCTCTCTCCAGAGCCCCGTGGAGAAAAGTCAATGGCCCAAACATGCTCCAACTCCAAGGCTCAGAGGCTTTTTACATAAACCTGTGATGTTACAACCTCTAGAGGTTTATGTGCATCTGTCAGAGGCAATCAGAGATTCCCCTGTGCTCTTTACCTATTTTCCAGTGTTAATAAAACTCGTCAGCGTCATAGCCAGAACACTGAGAGTGCATGTAGTCCAAGCAAAGTACCCAGACTCCAGGACTCCTCATTTGCCCTTCTGCAGCTACATCCTCTTCCTAACCTTGAACCTCTGATCTGCGTTCTTCTGGCTTCCTCATTCTGAGTGTTCCATAGACAAGAATGTGCTCTTCGACACTGACTTTTCTCAGGCTCTAGAAATCCACTCAAGGTGCTCAGCTCATCAATGGCTCCTTCCTTTTGACTGTGAGCAGAATTCTGCCCTTTGCTCCCTAACCATGAGGTGGCTAAACTGAATAATGCAAAGGACAGCTAGAGGTCAGCACTTAAGCCCAGGAAAGCCATATGTTCTGCCCCCACACTCACCCGGATGAGGCTCGGCGCAATGCTTGTGCACGGGGTCTTCACCTGCTTCAGGCACTTCTCATGGGACATGAAGTTGCAGACTGCAGGGAAGAGAGATGTGTCAGTCAGTCCACCTTGCTAAACACCATAACAGGGCTAAGAGTCCATCATAAAGAGGTCACTCAGCCAGAGCTGACTGGGGGAAGTTCTTGAGCTGAGCCAGTGAGCATGGTACCCATCCCTGTTTCATCCTGTGATCCTAGGCAATAACACCATCCTCAGGAGCCGGATGCCACAGTAGGACCATGGTGGGAGATGAGTGTGTTCTGCCGTCTTGGGAGTGGCCCAATCCCCTCACACTGCCTCAGCTCCCTTGTCTCTGGGGCCAACAGAGCAGACAGCTGAGTCCCCAAAGACAGGGTGCACATAAACAAAACACACCTGGTTGGGGAGGGGGGCTTGTTTCCAGACCTCAGCACAGCAGAGCTTCAGCAGTGAAACAAACTTGGAGATGTACAAGAGGGAACAGAAAGCTGTGTAACATATCAGAGGTAGGGCAGGACAAGGGAGTGAGTGAGGGGCCTGGGCTGGGCTCCACAGGTGGGATACTGATGAGAGGCTGTAGAAATGAAGGGACATGGCCACTAAGACAGCCTGAGAAGCCAGAGCCTATCCAGCTGCTGCTTCCCTCATGCTGAGACCCCAGACACCTCATTCCTAGAAAGAGACAAACGTTTTCCATAGGATGCTCTGCTTGAAGGATGCTAGGAGAAAAGCAGATGACTAAGTAATGACCTAAGAGGATTCTTCCCAGGCACTCAATTTTCTCCACCTCAGAAGGTCCTGCCAGCTGCCTTCCCTGTAGGCTGAGACCTTCTTATGTTCCTGCAGGTGGAAGGCTCCTGCTCATACCCTTGTGAGGACAGCTACAACAACGCTGCTTAGAAGGGTCTCTGTACCCTCTTCTGGGTAACAGAATCTTGGGCTGCTATACATGAGGATTTTGCTTAGGTTTCCTGATTCCTAGGCACAGGGGTCAAATCTGTGAGGGGTACCTGGATTCAAATCCTACTTTCATTATCTCTCAGTTCTGCAGAGATCCTAGGTCTAGCCTCTGATCAGTGGGTTTGTCTCCACTACCTTTACCTTCCCAGATTAGACTTAGACTTCAGACTATGCCTTCTATGACTTTCAGCCATAAAGTGAGTCAGAGGACCATCCTGCCTAGGCCACCTTTGTACGTCCTGGGGCATAGCTTCAGATATGCAGCTAAGTCAGTGTATACTTCACAGCCTCCATCTCAGTGGGACTCTGATATTTTAAGAGGGCAGATAAGACAGAGAAAAACAGGTGGCCACTCCTATGTCACTACTAGCCCTGAGATACCATGAAAACCTTGCCATCCTCACTAGCAGAAGACACGCCTCTGTGAGGAGCTATGGCCTCAGTGATCCTGCCCAGAGCACACGCCTGTTCCCCAAATAGGGCAGGTCCATTGCTCCCACCTTCGGACCCTGGTCAGGTGACACTGTCAAAGGCCCAGATGTCCCCCACAGATTTGGGTCTCAACTTCTTGTGAAGCTGCCTCTTCACAAGAGTAAGAATAAAAAGAGGGGCAGTCATGGAATTACCTGGAGAGCTGAGAAAGAGGTGCCATCCTCTCTGTCCTGCCCAGCCGGCTTGGCAGCTGGGTGGGAGCTGTGCTGGGACATGCCACAACTGTAAAGAAGGCTGGGCCTAGCTCTCCAAGCAGTTGAGCCTGAACAGAGCAGCATTAAATCCCTCTGTGCATCAGCATGCACGCGGGACAAGAATGCCCAGGACCCACACCAGCCACTCCTTGCTGCCCCAGTCACTTAGGATGCCAGACACGGGTACACCAGTGGGAGCCCCATTGCCTCAAGTCTCAGTCCTACCTTCATATCTCTAAGCCCAGGCCCAACAACTGCCTCGGCACACTCCTTTGGATTACAACAACAGCACTGCACTATGGCGACTCGGTCTCCACCTCCCACTAGGAAATCCTGAGATCTCAGGTCAAGAGAGGCCAGACCCAGGGTACCCCTCCTTCTTGTCCTTAAAAGCAGGGTGTCACCTCCATAGGAAAGTCCTACTCAAACCAGAGTCTGTCTCTGTGCCCACCCACTGCCAAGAGGGACAGGTCTCAAAGGTCAGGGCAGTGTCCCGGGAAGGAGGGCATCTGCTCCTGGGAGCGGCCTTAGGACGCGGGGTGGACTCTCACCATCGCACAGGAAGCCAGCCAGTCCCCAAATGAAGTCCGAGCAGAGGTGGCAGAAGGTAGGCTTGGTGAGTGTCACCTTGCGAAAGCTGTGGCC